>NC_133656.1:169060004-169360004 GCF_009905375.1 Apium graveolens
TTATAGCCTGTAGACATAATCTGGAAATTTGGAATCTACAAAGCCTGGAGGTTGTTCAACATATACTTCTTCCTCCAATTCTCCATTGAAAAAAGCACTTTTTACATCCATTTGAAAGACAGTAAACTTTTTGTGAGCAGCATAAGCCAAAAATATCCTTATGGCTTCTAACCAAGCAACTGGTGCAAATGTTTCATCATAATCAATTCCCTCCTGTTGAGAATATCCTTTTGCAACAACCTTACCTTATTCCTTGTAATTATGCCATCACTGTCAGTTTTGTTTCTGAATACCCACTTTGTACCAACAACAGATCTATTCTTTGGTCTTGGCACTAGGGTCCAGACTTTGTTTCTTTCAAATTCATTTAACTCTTCCTGCATTGCTTGCACCCAATCAGCATCTTGAAGAGCTTCTTCCACTTTCTTTGGCTCAGTCTGAGAGAGAAAAGAATTGTAAAGACATTTGCTTGAAGTACCTGTTCTAGTTCTGACACCTGCATCAGGATTTCCAATTATCAAATCAGGTGTATGTGATTTAGTCCACTTCCTTGCAGATGGAAGGTTTTCTCTAGAACTGGATGCTCCCCCATGATCCATGCTATCTTCATTTTCATTTTCTAATGCTCCCCATGAAACTATGCTCTCTGAGTTGGATTCTTCAGAATTTAGATTTTCAGAACTATCAGAACTTGGCTTATCAGAACTTGACGAATCAGAACTTGAAGAGTCAGATGTATGTTCTGATGCTTCTTGAAATGTGGTAAGATCTTGAGTATGCTCCCCCTGCATAGATGCATCTTCCTTTGGCGTAGTCACCACAGTTTCAATAACATCAGAGTTTAATCCATCAGAGTTTACAGTATCAGGACTTAGACTGTCAGGATTTTCAGTATCAGAATTTGAGTCTTTATTTTCAAATTTCAGCTGATCATGATCAATAAAATCTTCAAGTCCAGTAATCTTCTTGTCATCAAAAGAGACATTGATAGATTCCATGACCACTCTTGTTCTCAGATTATAGACTCTGAAGGCTTTTGTGGAAAGTGGACATCCAACAAAGATTCCTTCATCAGCTTTTAGATCAAATTTGGATAGCTGTTTAGGATGAGTCTTGAGAACAAAACACTTGCATCCAAATACATGAAAATACTTCAGATTTGGCTTTTTTTTCTTCACCATCTCATATGGTGTCTTTCCTTGCTTGTTAATGAGTGTTGCATTTTGAGTAAAACAAGCAGTCTGCACAGCTTCCGCCCAGAAATAAGTTGGAAGCTTTGCTTCGTCAAACATTGTACGTGCAGCTTCAATGAGAGTTCTATTCTTCCTTTCAACAACTTTATTTTGCTGTGGAGTTCCAGGAGCAGAGAATTCCTGCTTAATTCCATGGTTTTTGCAGAACTCTTCCATTATCAAATTCTTGAACTCAGTGCCATTATCACTCCTTATTGTCTTCACAGAATCTTTGACCAATTTATCCAGTTGATTGACATGATCAATCAAGATAGATGCAGTTTCACTTTTTGAGTGCAAGAAATACACCCATGTGTATCTGGTGAACTCATCCACTATGACCATAGCATATTTCTTCTTTGCAATAAACATGACATTTACTGGACCAAATAGATCAACATGTAGTAGGTGATAAGGCTCAAGAATTGATGATTCAGTCTTGCTCTTGAATGAGGATTTTCTTTATTTAGCCTTCTGACAAGAATCACAAAGGCCATCAGGAGCAAATACTGACTTTGGTAGTCCTCTCACAAGATTTTTCTTGACCAACTCATTTATATTGTTGAAATTTAAATGAGAGAGTTTCTTGTGCCAATTCCAGCTTTCTTCAATTGATGCTCTACTCATCAGACAGATTGCAGAACCATCAGTACTTGTTGAAAGCTTAGCTTTATAAATGTTACCACGCCTGTATCCTTTCAGAACAACTTTGCCTTTATATTTACTCACAACTTCACAGTGTTCTTCAAAGAAATCAACATGATAACCTCTGTCACATATTTGACTTATACTCAGCAGATTGTGTTTAAGTCCTGAGACCAGAGCTACTTGTTTAATGATGACATCCCCAAGATTCATATTGCCATATCCCAATGTTTTTCCAATGTTGCCATCTCCATAAGAAACACTTGGGCCAGCTTTCTCCACAAAGTCGGATAGCAGGGCTTTATTTCCAGTCATATGTCCTGAACATCCACTGTCCAGAACTAGGATATTTTTCCTGTTGCCCTGCAATCACAAAGACCACTAATGATTAGTTTTAAGGACCCAGACTTGCTTGGATCCTTTGGCCTTATCAAGTTTGTTAACATTTGCAGCGGATTTAGCATCAGAGTTTATGTTAACATTTTTCTTATCAGAATTTACACTATCAGACTTTGAATCAGAATTTACACTAGAAGGAACAATGGAAACTTTCTTTAAAGAAGGTTTTTTTTGATAATAATCATAGTACAAACTATGATATTCCTTACAAGTATAAATGGAATGCCATAACTACCACAATGAAAACAAGGATTTTGTGGCTTATATCTAACAGACTGGCTCTTAACTCCTGACTTTGAAGGTAAGGAGTTTACGTTCTTATTCTTCCTGCAAAAAGAATTCAGATGGTTAGAACTTCCACAGTTATGACACATTTTCCTAGGAGCTTCAGGAACAGGCTTATAATCATTGCTTTTATTCACACCTTCCTTTCCATTCCTATTTTTCCTAGGTGATTTTACCTTGTTTGCATTCTTAACATCTTTCAGCTTATGCTTAAGCTGCTTCTTAGTCATTAAGCCTATGTTTACTTCAGCTGTCTTTTCCTGTTTTAGTTTTTCAGAAGTTAATCCCTCTTTAACTTCTAATTTCTCATTATCAGACTTTACAGTTACAAACTTAACAGGTTTTAACTTTGGCTTTTGCTTAACAACAACAGGCTTAATTTCTACAGTTCCTTTATCATTCTTGTCTTCTCCATAACCTAAGCCCTCTTTCCAGTTTTCACTACTTAGCAAATTTTGAGTTGTTCTGCCAGAGTTAGTCAAAGTCCTGATAATCTCTCTTTCCTTTTTTAACTCATTTTTTAGAGATTCATTCATTTTTAGCACTTCATCCCTAACATAAAAAGCATCATCTCTATCCTTCTGAGTTTGATGGAACATAACTAACTCTTTTTCTAAGAAATCATTTCTTTTCTTAAAAGCAAGATTTTCAGAAGTTAATCTTTCACATGTTAAAGTTTGATCTCTATAACTAACAAACATGGTTTTAAGATATCTTCTCAATTCATTAATATCATCAGTATGAAAAGCATAAGTAGTCTGAGGTACCTTTGATTCAGTAGCTTCATAACTGCTTTCAGCACTTGCTTTATCAACATTTGCCATCAAAGCATAATTCTCCTCACTTTCAGAGTCTGAGGTGTCTGTCCAGCTTTTCTTCTTTATGACAAGAGCCTTGCCTTTGTCACCCTTCACTTTCTTGCAATCAGGAGATATGTGGCCTTTCTCACCACAGTTATAGCATTTGACATTGGTATAATCTCCTCTATCAGACTTTCCTCCTCTGCCCTCAGATCTTCTAAAATTCTTCTTATCAGAACTTGTGCCTTTCCTAGAAAACTTCTTTCCCTTCCTGAACTTCCTGTATGCAATCTTTGTGATCCCTTTCACCATAAGAGCACACAGCTTCATCATCTCCTCATCAGCATCAGTCTCAGGCAAGCTTTCAGAATCTGAGTCATCATCACTTTCAGAACTTGATGACTCAGTATCAGACTTTGTGAAAAGAGCTTTACCCTTGTCTTTCCTTGAGGTAGCTGCCTTGGGGGAGTCTTCTTCAGCCTTAAGAGCAACTGTCCTTGACTTTCCTCCTTTCCTCTTGCTTCTTTGTTCCATCTCAAGTTCATGAGTCTTGAGCATTCCATAAATTTCATCAAGAGTTGTTTCATCAAGATTGTAGTTGTCTCTTATTGTTGTTGCCTTCAAATCCCAGCATTCAGGAAGAGCTAACAGCAATTTAAGGTTTGAGTCTTCAAGATCATACTCCTTATTAACCAATGACAAATCATTCAAGAGTTTGACAAATCTATCATATAAATTAGTCAATGACTCATTAGCCTTTGAGTCAAAGTGTTCATACTCTTGAGTGAGTATTGTCTTCCTGTTCTTCTTAATTGTATCAGCTCCCTGACACCTTATTTCCAGAGCATCCCATATCTCCTTTGCAGTCTTGCAGTTAATTACCATGTTTGACATTACATTATCAATGGCACTATGCAGTAAGTGTCGTACCTTAGCATCCTTAGTAATTGATGCGATATCTTCAGCAGTATAATCACTCTTCTCCTTTGGTACAATCTTTGCTGCTTCACCTGCAACTGCAACAGCGAGCTTGGTTGGTTTGTGAGGTCCTTCCTTGATTCTATCAAGATATTCCGGATCTGTAGCTTCCAGAAACATGGTCATCCTCACCTTCCATATGGCATATTCAGATGGTCACAGTATGGGAACTCTGATGGTCTCATACCGACTTTGAATTTGTGTCTTTGGAGGTTTTTCAGTTTTGGTAGGCTTAGTTGGAGTTTCTGTGTCAGACGTGATTGTGTTTGGATCTTAAACTGTATGTGCGTTAACAGATAGGCTCTGATACCACTTGTTAGGTCACACACACTGTAGAGGGGGTGAATACAGTGTAAAGTACAATCAAATCGAACTCTAATAACTCAAGTAACAGAAAAACAAACTTTATTGAAACAATAAACTCTGTAACAGTATGGAACTGTTACCTCTCAGTGATGAACAAATATCACGAGAGCTACTAGGGTTATATTGAATAATCTTCTCGAATATGATAACACTTATAGTGTAAACCCTATGTCTGTGTTTATATACTACACAGTTACAAGATAATCGCTAATTGATATGGAATATAATTCTGCTTCCTAAAATATATCAATCAGATATCTTTTCTTCCAAGCATTCTATTCTTCATAGAACTCCTTTTTCATGCATATCTCTTCTTATGCTTATCTCGATCTTCTTTCCTTTAATCAGCTGCTGTCCTTATCTGAACGTCCTTCAGTACTTAAGTTCTGATATCCATCATCTGATGATTATCTCCTGATAATATAAGTACTAATATCCTTAAGTCCTGACTTCCAGTAAGTACTGATTTATCCTGTTTAAGTAAGATCTAAAAACTAAACATAAATCATATTAGCCATGACATTATCAAATATATCTAACATTAATACTTTTAATTCGAGCAATCACAAAATAAGCTAAATATCATATCACAATTGTATAAACCACATACCATTTACTACATTCATATCAAGAATAAGATATGATTTAATCAAATCATGCTCAATTCAATTTCAGTCGAATGCCCTTAACCACAGATTCAACCAAATGAGACTGAAATAAACAAGAAAAACTCACCTGAGCCTATAGTCTGGCCTGACTAATAGAACTTACATGGTTGACTCAGTCCGATTCATCCTTTTTTCGTCGCATACAGTCGTTGTATCTTCTTCTCCGAGAAGATATCGCAATAACCAGTCTTCTCTGTCACACAACTTAAAATCGAGTTAGGTTTTTGCTGAATCAATGATTCAAATAAAAAAATGAGTGTATATATATATATATATAAAACATCGATTTAATGTCCGATTTGATGATTCTCGTTCGATTTATGTATAAATCGTCAATTTTTATCATCGGAAATCGATTTGATTTCACCAACCCAACCAAGATTATTTATTAATCGTATGTTCCTAACTATGACTAATGCACTGTAAGTATAATATCTGATGAATTTCATCAAGAATCGAAGATAAAAGATGAAGAAATTGATTTACGGTTCTTCGAAAGAGGCGGAGAGAAGAATAGAGGCGAGAGAGTTTAGGGATTAGGGTTACGAATGAATAGAGTGAGTGCACTGTACAAAACAATGAATGGTTTATATATTTTGTCGAATGAACGATCAGGATTGATTAGGGTAAGGAATAGACGGTTGAGATTAGAAGTTATAAACAGATTTTGGGCTTGTGACAACAAATTGGGCCAAACAGCAAAAAATGGACTGGGTTTAATTTTTTATAAATAGTTTTATATTTTACTAAAATATATGGGCTTAGATAGAAGTTTTTGGGCTGGATAAATTTTGATTGGGCCGGTTAAAAGTAATCCAGAAAATATATTTGAAAAACTATATTTATTAATATAGCTGGATTATTATATATTTATCCTTATATAATTTTTGATGAAATTTATATATATATAAATATTACAGAAATATATATATATATACTAAAATAACATATATTTAGCTATATCTCAAAAAGATGAGACTAAATAAATATATATATATATATATATTTAAGAACAATATATATATATATGAATAATAATCAATTTATATAAGAAAGACTTCTAAATATTTATAAATCTCATAGAATAATAAATATTCACTCGATTAAGTTTATTTTCCCGGTTAATCTGGGCTATTTAAGTTATCTCAACCCGATCAATAAATTTCTTTATTGACAAATCTGAGTTTTAGATAAACTTAACAACCTGATCAGGAGAATATCCTTATCGTTGAGACTTCTTTATAATTCTCAATTGTTCTTCATATATATACCATTATTTCATAAATTCCAGCATTCCTAAATCCAAGCAGAGTTTAGTGAATCTTTCGGAATTTAATGGTTTTGTGAATATGTCAGCGAGATTGATCTCAGTATCAATATGAGTCATTTTTATATCACCTTTATTGACATGATCACGTAAGAAATGATGTTTCACATCTATATGTTTAGATCTAGAATGTAATACGGGATTCTTGCTAAGATCAATAGCACTCGTATTATCACATAAGATTGAGATCACATCAAATTTTATATTATAGTCAGCTAGTGTTTGCTTCATCCACAGTATTTGAGCACAACACTTTGCAGCTGCTATATACTCATCCTCGGTTGTTGAGATGGATACGGAATTTTGTTTCTTTGAAAACCAAGAAACTAAACATCCACCGAGAAACTGACAAGTACCACTAGTACTTTTTCTGTCGACTAAATGCCCGGCATAGTCCGAATCAGAAAAACATACTAAGTCAAATGGTATTCCTTTTGGATACCAAAGACCAACATCGGTGGTTCCTTTAAGATATCTCAATATCCTTTTTACCGCGGATAAATGAGATTCTTTAGGTGCTACTTGAAACCTAGCACACTTACAAACACTATATTGAATATCGGGATGACTTGAAGCTATATAGAGCAAGCTACCGATCATTCCTCGATATTTCTTTGTGTCTACGGGAATTCTTTTTGGATCTTCCATTAATTTATCGAATGTAGACATAGGAGTAGAAATGGGTTTGGCATTATCCATTTCGAATTTTTTCAACATCTCTTTACAATACTTGGATTGAGAGATATGGATGCCTTCATCAGATTGCCTTATTTGCAATCCCAAAAAGAAATTTAATTTTCCCATCATACTCATCTCGAATTCTTTACTCATATTTTCAGAGAATTCTTTACATAGTGCATCATTTGTTGATCCAAAAATGATGTCATCTACGTATATTTGTACGAGCAATATATCATCTTTTTCTTGCCTCGTAAATAAGGTTTTATCGGCCGTTCCCATCTTTATTTCATGTCTAGTAGGAACTTGCTCAACCTTTCGTACCATGCACTTGGGGCTTGTTTTAAGCCATATAGAGCTTTATATAATTTATAGACATAATCGGGATGTGTTGCATCTTCAAACCCGGGAGGTTGTTTCACATATACTTCCTCTTCCAAGATCCCATTTAAGAATGCATATTTCACATCCATTTGATAGACTTTGAAATTTTTATGGCAAGCATAAGCCAATAGCATTCGAATTGATTCAATTCTTGCTATCGGTGCATATGTTTCATCAAAGTCTATTCCTTCCATTTGGGTATATCCTTGTGCAACTAATCTTGCTTTATTTCGAACTACCGTTCCATTCTCGTCTAATTTATTTTGAAATACCCATTTTGTACCAATTATGGAAGTTTCATAAGGCTTAGGGACAAGTTCCCACACTTTACTACGAGTAAATTGGAGCAATTCATCTTGCATAGCAAAAATCCAATCCTCGTCTAATAAAGCCTCTTTCGTGGTCTTAGGTTCTATTTGAGATAGAAAACTAAGATGATTCACAACGTTTTGAACGTGTGACCGCGTTTGAACTCCCTTCCTTAAGTCTCCAAGCACATTATCTAATGGATGACTTTTTATAGTGGGAATTGCTTGAGGAAGTTTATCTTCCTTTTCGTCCAATTCTAATGGATTTTTATGCACGGGAGTCCCGAGATCCATATTCTCGAATTGTCGAATAACCTTTTCAATATCATCTTGTTCTACATTTTCTTGGTCAACAAGATCTTTATATTTCGCCGGTGGTTTACTTTCATCAAAAGCGACATTCATAGATTCTTCCACCACAAGCGATTTGAGGTTAAACACTCGGTAAGCTTTACTATTATTCGAGTATCCAAGAAATATACCTTCGTTTGATTTAGGATCAAACTTCGTAAGGTACTCTTTTGAATTTAATATGAAGCACTTGCTTTCGAATACTTGAAAGTAGCTTAATTTCAGAGTTTTGCCAAAATATAACTCGTAAGGAGTCTTTTGTTTAATAGGTCGTAGCAAAACCCGATTAAGAATATGGCAAGCGATTGACATAGCCTCGGCCCAAAAATATTAAGGTCGACGATATTCATTTAGCATTGTGCTAGCCATTTCTTGGAGTGTTTTATTTTTCCGTTCAACTACTCCGTTGGATTGAGGAGCGTATGGAGCGGAAAAGTTATGTGTGATGCCATGTTCATCACAAAAGTTGGTGAAACTTGAATTCTCAAATTCTTTGCCATGATCAGTCCTTATATAGACTATGGTTTTATTTTGTTGATGTTGAATCCTTTTACATAAAGATGAGAAAGATTCAAAAGCATCACTTTTGGCTTTGAGAAATTCAGTCCATGTAAATCGTGAATAATCATCCACAACTACCAACGTATATGAGCAACCTCCGAGACTTTGTATTGGAACCGGACCAATAAGATCCATATGTAGTAGTTCGAGAGGTCTCGAGGTAGATACCATAAACTTTGCTTTATGAGAGGCTCTAATTTGTTTACCAACTTCGCAAGCTTCACAAGTATGATCTTTACGATAGTTTAGTTTTGGTATACCTCGGACATGGTCTTTAGTTGATATATTCCTTATCAACTTCATGTTGGCAAGTCCTAATCTTCGATGCCATAGCCATGGATCATCATTTATAGTGATTAGGCACACATTCACTTGCTTGCTCATGTGGCATGTATAAACATTTTTATTTCTAGGGAAAGTGAGAACCAACTTTCCAAATTTATCTAATATAGAACAATGAGTAGTGTAGAAAATTACCTTGTAATCATTGTCGCATAATTGACTTATTGAGAGAAGATTGTACCTTAACCCGATGACCAATTGGACGTCGGAAATTTTAACTTTCCCATTTCCGATATCTCCGGTGCCGACAATGTTTCCTTTACTACTATCACCAAATGTTACGCTCCCCGCGGTAACCTTTTTAATGTTGTTCAGGAGTGACTTATTACCGGTCATATGTCTTGAACATCCACTATCAAGGTACCATATGTCTTGTTTCGCGGCAAGACAAACCTACATACATGATTAGTTAAATTTATAGGTACCCATTTGTCTTGAGGGTCCTGGGGTTAGTACATCATATATAACATTTGATTTATGAAGGAATCTAGGCATGGTGTAATAATCATTAGGCATAAAAATATTTCTAGATGCATAAGGCCTAGTTTGAGGTTGATAATACCTAGAGCTATCATAAAATCTTGATGGAGCATGATAAACATTATATCTATTATTAGCATGGTAAGTAGCATAAGCATTTCTACTAAGAGGTTGTTATCTTCTAAATGCATTACCATTTACATGTGTGTGTTCGATTTTGAAACATAGTTGGTTGATGAGACCATTGTTGCCTTGGATTCTTATATTCCATATTTTTATGAGGCACACGTTTATCATCTTTCTTGTATGACTCCTTGCGAATCCATATATGCTTCCCCTTAATTTCACCATTCTTGAATTTGCAATATTGAATGGTATGTCCCATTTTATTGCAATAAGAACATTTATAAGATGGTGATTCGGGTGAAGTCTTTATTGGTGATACAAATCTCCGAGTATTTCCTTTAGGAGGAGAATTCTTATTATATCCCAAACCTTCATGATTATATGAGGTTTTTGTATGCACCGTTTGATCCAACATCTTATTGCCTTTTGTAAATCTTTGAATGACTTCTTCAAGATTTTCATTTTCTTTCTTTAAGGCATCAATCTTGTTGTTAAGGATTCTTTCTTGATCCTTAATTTGAGCTATGAGTTTATAATTTTCTTCTTTTAGCCTTAGAGCTTCACCTTTAAGCTCATTGGTTTCTAATAGCTCATTTTCTTTATCAAGATTGTTTTTATAAGATGTTTCTATATCTTGAACATTTGATTCATTTAGAATATTTAAGTTCAATAGATCAACGTGAAGTTTACAAATATTATCATTCAATTGTATCTTTTCACGTTCCATCTCTTCGTCTTTGAGAATTAATGATATATTCTCTGTTTCAAGGTTGATTATATTTTCTTGAAGTTTATTTACTTCAACCTTGATGAGATAGTTTTGATCATTTAGAGATGTAATCTCTTTTTCATCTTGGACTTTTGAGTCCATCATCCGAGTATACTCTATATTTTGAGTATGATGTATTTCTTCTATTTTCATTTTCTCGGACCATACTAAGTGAATCCTTTGATCAACATCTTTGTATTTACTTTTATATTCTACCACAAGTCCAATTAAATCATTCTTATTCATGTCCATAAATGATAAATTGGATTCATTCAATAATGATTTAATTGAGACGTAGTTAGATGTTACCTCTTCATTTGTACAGGAGATTTCCCTAGATGTAGTTTCTTCTCTAAGAGCCATCAAGCATAGATTCACCACTTCTTCACTAGCTTCCGGAGCTTCTTCATCTTCACTTAGATCCCAACCATTTTCGGCCACCAGAATTCATCCCTTTGAAAGTTTAGGACATTCTCTTTTATAATGACCGGGTTGTTTACACTCGAAACACACATCTTGTGTTTCCTCCGGAGATGGATCTTTAGGTTTAGGAGGAGTGTAAACCGGATGGTTTGTGGAGGCATTGGCATTGCTATAGGTATTTATATTTTGATTGCCTTTGCCTTTATTGTAGCTCGTTGACGGATAATTACTCTTATAGTTGGAGGAATAATTTTGAGAGTAATTTGGCCTTCCGTTAGAGTTAAAAACTCTTTGTTGATTATTTGATTTAAGGAAGCCTTTCCCGTATCTTTGAGCTTTGCCTTGAAGCATACGACGAAGTTGTCTCGTGAGTAGAGAAATTTCACTCTCATTGAGATTTTGGAGTTCCTCATTTAACTCCTCGTTGTTTTTATCTTCATCAATTAATATGGACTTTAGAGCCATATTTTTCTTTTTATCCTCCACCTTTGGAGCAACCTTTTCTGGAACATTATCTTCTTCGTAGGCACGAAGATTTCCAAATAGGTTATCAATCTTATAATCATTTAAGTTGTGCATCTCTTTTATAGTAGTGACTTTAACCTTCCAACAGGGAGGTAGAGATTAGATCACTCTTCTATTCTTTTCATTTTGAGTATAATACTTTCCAAGTTGAGATAACTCATCGATAATACAAGTAAATCTTGTTTCCATATCGATGATATTTTCTCCTTCTTGGAGTTTAAAGTTCTCGTATTCTTGGATCAATGTATCCATCCGAGAATCTTTTATATAAGTGGTTCCTTCATAGGTTACCACTAATTTGTTCCACATTTCTTGTGTCGACTTGTAATTATTTAATCTTTTATATTCTTTTTCTGCAAGTGCACTTGTGAGAAAAATAGAAATGGGAAAATTGGGATAAACAAAAGTAATAATTTTGCTTATGTTGCAGATTGTTAGGTCCCGTAAGAGGGCTATTTTAAGCTAGAAGGGGGGTTGAATAGCTTAATTACCAATTTAAAAATGGTTGTGGCATTTTAAAAATATTTTATCCCTTTTTAAAACTTTACCGAGTGGTTATGCAGTTTATATGTGCGGAAAATAAAGTGCAAGGAAGGAAAATACCACACGGTGATTTTATCCTGGTTCGCGATGGCGCAACCTCTAATAGATTCGCTCACCCCTACTCCAGTCCCCGAGCTCCTCTCCCGGACTCGGGATTTTTCCTTATAATAAACTCGCTCCTTTAGTAGGCGGAGAAGCCTTTACACCCTTTACAAGTATTTTTCTTGGTGCGTAACACAGGGGTCACCACCTCAAAATAAATGTATTACCTACACAACTTATCTTAGACAATAACTCCCCACTATTTCTTCAAAGTCGTTGTAGAGCCTTTGTGTGGACTTGGCTTCCTTAGCTTTTTTCGGTCTTGGATCTTAGTGATCCGGTCTTGGGTCTTTCCTCTTCTTCACGGTGTGAAGACTACTAACTCCCCGTTAGTACATCTAGGACTTGGGTCTTAGAACGAGAATCACCTCACGTCACTTCACCTCACTACAAAACTAATAAGACAATCCACGAAACAAACCAAGTATAGAAAAGATGGTTTGAACTAGTATGTTACTGTACTAGCCCACAAATAGTATAATATTCAAATAAGAATATTAAACAAAATAAGAATACTTGAGTTAAGATAATAAATAGTAGTCCAGGTATTTTTATGATTACTCCTTTATAGATTAAATAGATAGGTGGAGTAATATGAGAAGTATTTTTATATTAAGCACTTATGTCTTATGACTTCTTTAGTATTCTTCTTCTTTCGATTATATATTTATAGATCGAAGAATACTTTAATTACAACCTCGGAGTTGTAATTTTACCTTTAAGTATATCAACTTAAGTTTTTAAGGTATACTTGTATAATGACGATTATAAGGTCAAAGTATACTCTTTTAACTTCAAGCACGTTTATAAGATTTATGAGTCTTAGCCAAGATCCAATTAAATAAGTGCAAGTAATTGGCTTAAGATTGTGCTTTCGAAGTTTGGACGAATAATTACGAGTATTTTATAGATATCGTAGTATAACCCCACGGAACACTGAAAGCTGTTAGAAGGGGATTATACGATATGACTCGTAATTGTTTATATACACGATATGTGTTAGCCAAGATCCAATTAAATAGCGTAAATTAATTGGCTAACTCGTGGATTTGATTCATCCTTAATTTTAACGGATGATTATGAAGTAGTTTATATGGAACAAGCTATAATCCCCCGGAACACTAAAGATGTTAGAAGGGATTACACTTTTACTTCATAATATTTTATATGTACGTTATTAGTTAGACAAGATCCAATTAAAGAGCGTTAATTAATTGTCTAACTCGTACGATCCATTTTAAGATTTGACAAATTACGAAGTGTTTATATGAGACAAGTAATAATCCCCCGGAGAGCACTGAAGATGCTTGAAAGGATTACACTTAAACTTCGTAATTATTTTATGAGCACGAATGAATGTTAGACAAGATCCAATTAAAGTGAAAGAAATAATTAGCTAACTCATATTTGTGTCAAATATAATCTCCCCTTGGAGATAAAGTACTTTTCTTTTTAGATCTTCTCGTTGGAATGATTTATGTGAAGATCAAGTACTTATTCGAATTCCGAGTTCGAATCTAAGTTCTCCCCGAGAACTTCCTTTATAAGAGAGCTTGTATTAGAGCTTAAGATGAAGTAGAGAAGTTAAGTACAAAGCTTAAATACAAAGAACTCAAATAAGAAGGTAAAACTAACCACATTTGGAAAACGGTCGGAAAAGTTCACCGGAAAAATTCGCCGGAGGTTCGGCCGGATTTTGGCACTTTGGTCGAATTTGGGCAGCCCTTCGGGAGGCCGGGAAGTGATAGTGGATGAGCTCACTTTTTGGGATAAAGCTTGGTTGGGTGAAGCTAAGCTTAAGTTTCAAAAATCTTGTATATATGTAAGTATATAGAAGAGAGAGAAGGTTTTTGAGAAGAAGTGTGTGTATAGAATTTGAAAGAGATGAAGAGAAGCACTTCTTGAAAAAATCCCAGAAACTTTGTGGCTCTTTAGCTTGAAGAAAATGGGCTGGGGTGGGGGTTTATTTATAGGAGGAGTTGGGTGGATTGAATGGTTGAGATTTGAGAAGGAATGAATGGTGGATGGAGTGTATCACATGGATTGATGACATGGCAAGTAGGTTGTGTTTCTTTGCAAGTGGGAAGGAAGCACAAACTAGTATTCATTCAAATCTGAGCTAATATATATATTAAATATATATTTTCTTTTTCTTTTAATCATTGTTTAATCACTTTAATTAAGGATTAAACACCATTAATTATGACCACCTTAAAAACTCCTAAATAAATACCATAAAAAATATGATAATTACTTAAATAATATAAAATGATGTCCTGCAAGTTTTGGTCAACTTTAGTCAATGGTAACTAGGTCAAACATGGTCAACTGTGGGACCAACTGCCTCGATTTTTGTGCCCAGACAAAAATTATTTGAATGCTACGAAATTTTTACCATACTTAGAAAATACCATTTAAATGATCCATACCAAATTTCAAGTCATTCTAGCATATGGAAGTATTTTATCTAAAAATGAAACTATTTTGTCAGCCTTTCTTCCGAATAAAAATATCGTTGGTCTTGAAATAAAGGAGATGGATCTTTTGACCAAAGTTTTGACTTGTATAAATACTTAAAATATATTTCCTAATATATAAAATATATTTGGATGAAAGGAAATGTGTTTGAGTATTTTTGAATAATTTTCTCCGAGAAATGCTGATTTTACGAAACGGGAGAAAATTACTGTAAGTATTCATGAATGAGTTGCAGAACGGGATATTAATATTTTAACCTTGAATATTAATAATCTTTGAATAAAAACTCTTTTGATATATGTAGAGATATATTTTGGAGTGAAGAGTTATAGCGCGAGACCTCTAAAGAATATTTCTGCAATATTCCTTATTCGAGCCTGTTGCTATATTCCTGTTGCAACACAAATCTAAGAAACATCATATCTTGATGTTTCTTCTTTGATCATATTGCCTTAGAGATATATTCCATAAATATATAATTTTGATGTTTTGCAAAAATGGAATATCTCTTTTATCTGTTTAAAAGACATGATTTTGCTAGTTTGACTTTTTGAATCTGATTTGGATCAATTAAATTCATGTCCTAATGGAGAGGATCTACGTGTTCTTAATTTTATGTTTAATTGTACAAATACCAAAATAAATAATATATCGAAGATATCCTTTCACAGATGCTCCAAGAAAGAAATGTGAAAAATGTGGCTCTGTAAATCATCTAACTCACCTTTGTAAAAAGGTTGTTATCAAGCCATGTGAAGGAGCATGCAAATACAATGAAGCAGATGCAAATGATCCCTACATATTCTGTGACAAGTTTGATTGTATCCCTTGCAACTTGAAAGTGATGAAGAGTTGCCACAAACTGAGAGTAGACCTTAAAGAAACAAAAATTGGGTCTACATCAGATAGGGAAAATGCACAATAATCATTTAATTCTATTTTACCTGAAATAACTCATTCTACTTCTGCTAAATCAGTTAACAAGAAGAAAGTACCCAACATTGCTTGGGTTGCTAAACACACTTAAAACTCATTGTGTGCATGGCAAAGTGAAGAAAGTCATATGGATCATTGACAGTGAGTTTTCCAGACATATGACAGGTGATAAGGTCTTGCTATCACAGTTTGAGGAGAAGGCTGGCCCTTTGGTGACCTTTGGAGACAACATCAAAGGATTCACAATGGGATATGGCAAGATTGTTTCTGAAAATGTTGTCATTGATGATGTAGCACTGGTAGCTGGTCTTGAAGTGAATCTTCTTAGTGTTAGCCAATTTGCAGACAAAGATTTTGAAGTCTTATTCAACAAAGAAGAATGCACTTTTATCAGTAAAAAAACTGGTGAAGTTGCTATGAAAGGAGCAAGGAAAGGAAGCTTATTTGTTGCATACTTGGGCTCAACAAATAAGGATGGAATTTGTTGCTTCTATGTCAAGGCATCAAAAGAACAAAGCAAGCTATGGCATAAGAAGTTGTCTCACTTGAATTTTAAGGTAATTAATACCTTGGTCAAAAAGGAGTTAGTAAGAGACATGCCTAAACTGGAGTTTGCTCAAGTTGAAGTTTGTGAGGTTTGTCAGAAAGAAAAAATGAAAAGATCAAGTCACAAGTCAAAAATTGTGAATTCTATAAGTGTACCATTGTAACTTATTCACATGGACTTGTTTGGACCAGTAAATATATTATCAATTTCAAGGAACAAATATGCACTTGTGATGATGGATGATTTCTCAAGATACACTTGGGTAGAGTTCATGAACTCTAAAGATGAAACTCCACACATCATAATTGAGCACATCAAGAAGATAGAAAAACAGGCTGAAGATCACAATTATGTAAAAAGATTGAGAAGTGATAATGGAAGAGAATTCAGAAATCCAACATTGAGTGAATTCTGCAAAAGCAAGGGCATTGTTCAAGAATTCTCAGCTGCTAGAACACCTCAACAAAATGGAATAGTTGAAATAAAGAACATAACATTAGTTGAAGCTGCTAGAACAATGCTACAAGATGCCAAGTTGCCAATAAGTTTCTGGGAAGATGATGTTAACACTGCATGTTACACTCAGAACATATATCTCATTAACAAGGCACATGGCAAATCACCTTACTCAATCATGTCTAAGAGAAAGCCTACTATAAAGCATCTTCATGTGTTTGGAAGCAAGTGTTACATTTTGAAAGACAACTCTAAATATGTGGGAAAATTTGACTCAAAAGTTTTTAAAGCAATTTTTCTGGGATATTCATTGGAGAGAACTGCGTACCAGGTCTATGTGATAGATCAAAAGAAGATTATGGAGAGCACATATGTGACTTTTGATGATGACAAGTGTCCAGGTTTGGAATGCCTTTATGAAAATGAAGCTGAAGCCCTTGCATTTGAAAATCTCAACATTGATAGTGATTCTGATGGTGAAGATGAAGTCAATGCATAACAGATGTTGAATGAAGATATTACTGAACAGGAAAATCATGGTTGAAGCTCATCTTAAACACCTGATTTTGATAGCATAAACTCAGGGGGAGAACGAGAAGAAGGATCTAACAGTCATACCAATAATGAAGAGAATGATGAAGGCACAAGTCAACAAACTCATACAAGGAAGTGGGATAGATGTCACACTAGAGAAGCAATCATTGGTGATCCTACTGCTGGTGTGAGGACTAGAAGTGCAACTGCTAATGAGTGCCTACATGCATGCTTTTTGTCTCAAATAGAACCCAAGAAAATTGAAGAAGCTCTAGTGGATCCTGATTGGATATCTACAATGCAAGAGGAGCTCAATCAGTTTGAAAGGAACAAAGTTTGGGAGTTAGTTCCTGCACCAAAGAATAGAAGCATTATTGGAACAAAATGGATGTTCAGGAACAAGATGGATAAAAATGGTATAGTTACCAGAAATAAGGCAAGGTTGGTTGCAAAAGGCTACTCACAGGAAGAAGGAAATGATTATGATGAAACTTTTGCTCCAGTTGCAAGACTTGAAGCAATAAGAATTTTTCTAGCATTTGCCGCACATTCAAATTTTAAAGTGTATCAAATGGATGTCAAGAGTGCCTTCCTAAGTGGTGAGTTAGAAGAAAAAGTTTATGTGCAACAGCCACCTGGCTTTGAAGATCCAGAATTTCCAAATTTTGTGTACAAATGACTCAAGACTCTATATGAACTAAAGCAGGCACCTAGAGCATGGTATGATACATTGTCAGAATTCCTACTGAAACATGATTTACTAGAGGTACTATAGATAAGACTCTCTTCTACAAGAAACATGGTGAATATATGATCCTAGTTCAGATCTATGTGGATGATATCATCTTTGGTTCTACAAATAAAAAGTTTTGCAAAGATTTTCTAAGCTTATGCAGAGTGAAGATGAAATGAGTATGATGGGGGAATTAAGTTACTTTCTTGTATTACAAGTCAGTCAAAGAAATGGTGATGGGATCTTCATCAACCAAACTAAGTATGTCAAGGACTTATTGAAAAAGTTTGGTATGGTTGATTGTTCACCTGCTTCTACACCTATGTCTACAGTAATAAAGTTGGATGAATATAGAAAAGGCAAGAGTGTAGATATTTCAAGATATAGAGGAATGATTGGATCATTGCTTTACTTAACTGCAAGTAGACCAGACATCATATTTGCAATATGTCTATGTGCAAGATTTCAAACCAATCCAAAAGAATCACATTTGATGGTTGTGAAGAGGATTTTCAGATATTTGAAGGGGACTCCAAACTTGGGATTATGGTATCCTAAGGGAACTGGTTTTGAAGTAGTTGGTTACACAGATGCAGATTTTGCTGGATGCAGGGTTGACTGAAAAAGTACTAGTGGAAGCTGTCAATTCTTGGTCAAAGACTTGTATCCTGGTATAGCAAGAAACAACAATTTATATCAACTTCTACAGCAGAGGCTGAATATATAGCTGCAGAAAGTTGTTGTGCTCAAGTGTTTTGGATTAGAAATCAGCTAATGGATCATGGCCTAGTGTTACACAAAATTCCTATCATGTGTGACAATACTAGTGTTATATCTATTGTGGCTAATCCAGTTAATCATTCTAGAACAAAGCATATTGATGTAAGGTACCATTTTATTAGAGAACATGCTACAAATGATACTATTGAGCTCATTTTTGTTCCAAGAGAAAAACAGTTAGCTGACATTTTTACTAAACCTTTGGAAGAAGCAACTTTCAATAGACTTGTTGGTGAAATTGGAATGCTTAATTTTTCATCCTAAGGCAAGAACTCAACTAATGTTTTGCAGCAGATTAATTTCTAGTAAATCAAAATTAATTTGATTTAATTGGAAATTAACTGAAATATGAATTATAAATATTTCAGAAATCTCTGCATATTTACAAAATCCTTAACTTGGAATTTTTCAAATTCTAAGTAAACTGCCCAGTTGTTAATTTACATTCTTAATATGTGAAATTAACACAAGGCATAATTAAAGTGTTCAAAAGTATATAGAGAACTGAGTTATCGATAAGTCTAACTGACTTATCGACAAGTCATTTTAAGATTTCTCAAGTGAGTTATTGATAATTTAATTCACTGACTTCTCGAGTGACTTCTCGATAAGCTTTATTATGACTTATCGATAAGTCTTTGTAGAGTTCTCTAGTAGTGTTAATTTACAGAGTTCTCTACAAGTATAATTTTTAGACTTCTCAATAACTCAGAACTTAAATAATTTAACTTAATAAATTATTTTGGTAAAATACTTTTGGCAAATTTATTCTAATTTTATTTTAAATTTATTAAAATAAAAGTTGGAATTAATTCAGTCCATTTTTGGACAAACTGGGTATTTATTTGACATCTCGATAAGTCAATTTTTAGTTCTCTATAAGAGTAATTTAAAATGACTTCTCGATATGTTTTTCATTTCTTAAAATGACTTCTCGATAGACTAATTTCAAACGTCTATTTTTGAGTTCTTGACAAGTCAATTGCTTTTACTATAAATACCAGACATCTCGATACATATACATACTTACAACTTTCGAGATCTCAAGTGACCTAGCTTTCAATCCAAAACCAATTTCTCTCTCGTTTTCACTCCTTTCTTAAAAATTTCTTTTACCCACTAAACTTCATAATCATATCAATGGCAGCCAACAATATTGTACCCTTCATCCCCAAGGAGACCAACTTTCTTGCATTTCTTGATGCAAACCAAGCACCTGAAGCTTTTCAATGCTTTGTCAAGTTCCTTTCTGAGACTTACTTTGTAGATGCTCTTATTGCTAATCCTCTGTTATATTTGGATGTGTTAAGGGATTTCTGGAACACGGCAACAACAAGGACAGTTGTGCATGAGAATCAAGTTACAACTATAGTAATAAACTACACAATTAAGGGACAACATGTGGAGATTCTTGAGGATGATGTCAATAAGGCTTTGGGCATTCCTATTGACAAACTGGCAGAGACTCCAATTCAGGATGAGTTGTATAAATTCATGGACTTTATCAATTATTCTGAGGGGATTAATCTGGCCAGCATGAACAAGAAATATCTAAGGAGAGTATCATTATTCATGTTTGACTCTGTGATAAGGGCATTCACCTGCAGGAAGTCAGGGTTTGACAACATATCAAGTGTTGTCCAGAAGCTGTTCTACTCAATGACCTTCAACAAATAGATTAATGTAGGAAACTACATACTGGAGGAGCTGAGCACCAAACTTACAATGTCATTAGAGTCAAGAGGTAAGGAGATTTTTCTGCCTAGATTTATTATGTTAGCTTTAAATTATAAAGTTAATGACATACATATGCTAGGAGGTGTAAACAGGACACTAATTGGCAACTGTAAGCAAGTATCCAAAATTTTATATGGATCACTTCTTACTAAGAATAAGGTTCCAGTAAGTCTTAAGTTAATACCTTTCATGATTGAAAGATTTAAGACTTACCCTTATTCTATGCCAAACATGAGATCTAGTACAAGTCAACTTAGTGCAACAATGGTTCCTAAGCCCGTGGAAGCACAAACACAGGCACACCTACAGGAACCTACCCATGTTGAGCCTGTTCCTTCAAAACCTGTGGAAGTTAGGAAACCAACCACCTCATCTTCTCAAAAGGATGAGGTGAGTAAAAAAAAGAGAAAGGGGTAACTTTAGCAGTTATAACTGAGAGTGGTGAGGATCAAACTGAAACCAAGTCATCCTTGGTTAAGAAATGAAAAAGGAGTAAGAAATCTGAGCTGACCACTCAAGCCACCTATGTGTTCTCCCAACATGATGTAGTTGTAAAATTGGGGACTAAACAGACTCTAGATACATCCTCTCAATAGGGTGTGTCTATTGAAAAGAACATTCACCCCAATGCACCCTGTACAGAGTCTGCACAGCCTGCACCTGAAGCAATTCAAGTGTATGGTAAGAGAAATAAGGATGACACACACAGTGATGTCACATCTCTTGAAACTCCCTCATTCATTCAGGGGGAGCTGCCAACACTCAAATCTGAGCAACAATCTCTCATATCTCAAATTTTTTCTCTACCAATAGCACTTGAATCTAATTCTCAAGTGCAAGCTAACTCAAGTGACTTGGTTCAAGAAACCATGCTCACTACCCATACACTTCAATTAGATGGTGAGCGGATACTAGCTGAGGTAGACCTTGATGACACCATCAAAACCATGGGGGATTCATCAGTTTTTACTGAAGACCCCATGGAGATACTAAATGCACCTTCATGTGCAAATCAGTCTTCATAGACTGTAAGGTTTGAGGGTAGTACTCCTGAGGGGGAGCTATCTAAATCCTCTCCAATTCAATTGGAGGTTTCTCATGTCGGAACAACTCCCCTCAAAACCCTAGCAGAAATTGCTTTGGCAGTTGATGCTAGGAGTACAATTGCTCCTGCTATGAGGGAGGCAAGTATAGCACATTCAGGTGACAATGTGGTGCAAGACACACAAGGGTTTGAGGCTGGTGTACATGATAGTAACCCAGTCAAATCCCCTCCAATTCAATTGGAGGTTCCCACTACAAGTAGAGGACAACACACTGTCATAAACATAGAGCAATCAGTGAGTAAAACTGTGACTTCAGTCACAGGTGGTTCTGAATCTTAACCATCCACCTCACAACCTCAACAACCACACCTTGTCTCTAACTGGCTCCAAGAAACTGCACATCAATCAAATCTTGAAGATTTCAGGATAGATCAGCTTGCAGGCCTAACACAAATCTCTCAACAATTGCTGACTTCTGACATGTCTAACCAGGACTATGAAGCAATCATGCTCTCCTCTCAATTAGATGTCCAAGAATAACAAGACAAGACAAAGTTGTTAATGAAGCTGAACAGGATGGCAACTGTGATGCTTGGCTGAACAAGGACTATAATCTGGAAATGGAGGATGTTTTAGCTAAGTTCAGGAAAGATTATTTGATAATTTTGGGCAGCGACTCTAAGGCACTGGCACCTAGTGAAGTCTATGATGCAGTTAATGAAGTTTCAAAGGCTCAACTCAAAGCTTTCCATCTCTTTGAAAAAGCTCTAGAACTGAGATTGACTGGTCATGAAGATAGGATTAGAAAGCTGGTACAGGATAAAATGGATGAGATTATACCATCTCAAGTAAAGATCACTTCCAAGTTCAAGCACTTTGCTGAGCAAATGTCAAGGATGGATTTTACTTCTATTGAAAGAGAAGTCAAAAATCTCAAACAATTATTCATCTCTCTTCATATAGTGCTCCAACAGCAAATCACTCACTCAAATGACACAAAGGTCAAGTTGGAGCAACTTCATCAAAGTAGATATGAGCCCTCAACTTTGCTAATGGAAAGCACCAAACAGGATGTAGAAGAAACTTTTGGAACCTCAACATCTACTAGCTCTTATCAGCCTGGCTCCATTTCTATAAATCTGTAAATTCAATCTCTCCAAAGCCAAGTCTCATAATTGCAAACCTCCTATGCTTCCCTTAATGTACAAGTCCAGGCCTTGACTTCTCTAGTCAAGAGTCAACAACCTGACATCCAGACCCTGGTGGACTCTTATAAGCACCTTCAAATGCAGAATTTTATTTCTTTGGGGGCCATCATGGGGAAGCTCAATATTTCATTGTCGGCCTTACCTGAACAAATTAGGCCAGAAATTCGAACTCCCCTGCTCATGCCTGTTTCCAAGACTAAGGGGGAGATTGAGGCTAGGATTGCAATATCTAGGAATGCTAAGACACAATCTAAAGAGCCTGTTCAGGTGGGACAAAGCTCAGAATCTCAAGTTGATATTGGAAAAGAAAGACTACTAAGGGCTGTAGAAGGACCTAATCAAGATTAGGAATTCAATGACCTTCTTGCAGCACTAAGAGTATCTCCACAATACAACTATATGGCTTGCAAGAAAGCTTTGGGCAAGAACATCAATTTTATAAGAGAAGTGGTGGTGAAGATTGATAACTTTCTGGAGAAAAGGAATGTCAAGAACATCAATGATGGTGGTGTAAATTTGACTAGAGAACTCTGAGTTATCGACAAGTCAATAAGCCACCAGAGAACTCAGAGATATCGATAAGTCAAAGTGAAGATATGAACACTAGAGAGCTCGACAAGCGAAATTCTCCTATAGTGAACTCAGAGACCTCTACAAGTCAAATTTACTATGGAGTACTAGAGATCTTGATAAGCCAATATACTTATCAAGATGTCAAGTTCTCTATAGACCAAATGGAGATCTCGAGGCAAAATCTCAAAGTACAATTTGCAGACCAGTTCAATATCCAAGATTTACAATTAACAAACAATCCAAACAGCTGAATTGACAAGTCTACAAAAAGCAGCTTGAAGGATGTGCAAGATCAATGGTGAAGATTAACTAACAAAGGAAGATCAAAGTAAACACAAGATGCTAAGATATGCTAAGCCAGAAATAGAAGATACACTTTTCCTAAAATGGAAATGGCAAGTGACAGTTTACTAAAGTTAATAGCATGTCTTATTGTTCACTGTGTAAACCAGCAGTTAACTAAATTATAAAGTTAACATTGGTCCTTTAGTTAGTAGTAATAATTTAGATAGAAAATCTTGTAACACTCTCAAGAAGAAGCTAAACTCTTTATTAACAAAGAGCCTAGAAATTTTGTAGCAAAACATTCTTAATTTTAATATAAAATTAAGTGAGTTTTGAAAGATCTGTGTTCTTTATTATTGCATGTTTAATTTCTGCAGTAATACATTTCACTACAAGATTTAATTTACTTTGTTCAACCATAAAAAGCTCAAGAAAAGCATAAAAACAGTAAAACACATTCACCCCCTGTGTGTTATTCATTTTCTAACAGTAATAACAAATGACTTTAGTAAAATTTATTAACTTTTAAACTGAAAATTATTGATTTAATGATTGTATTTGTTATTGTCCATCATAACGTTTATTTACTTTAAATTAAAAAATATATTTTAACATTAACAAATTTATGGGCTATATTTAGATTATATTAAGTAATATTAAATTAAGTTTAATAACATCTATTTACTTTTAATTTATAAATTAATCTTTATCAATAATTAAGTGATATTAAATAAACTAATTGAAAAGGCTAAATATAAGATAATTATCAAATTATATTATTTAATGTTAAATTATCTAAAGAATAAATATTTGGTTCATAAGATAGAGATACAATTCGTTTCACAAAAATAAAATTAATGTGTTATATTTCTATATCAAGTAAAACAATGCAAAACTAGAATTATAGTGGAAAATTTCATAACTGATTCGATTCTTTCTAACCACATAAATATTTTTTGCAAGTACCAATTTAATATTGATATTATTATATTAATTTTAATTCGTGTTTCACACGGATTATGAATAATTCTCTACAAATATTAATTCGATATTTTTAATCTCGGACCCGTATTTAGCACGGGTTATCAACTATCTATACTAATAAGAAAACCATGTTTAGGTGCTAAATCTTGGTACTAACTAGAAAATTATACAACTATTTTTAAAATTTTATGTAATAAAATCTCAACTGACAAAAATTAACTTCTACTCTCTGTAAATTTTATTTTCCTTTCATTTTGCACGGATTATAAGTTTCAGTTTTATACAAATAATAATGAGATTCTATTATTTTTAATTTCGGACCCGTGCGAAGCACGATTACCAACTAATATACTTTTATTTTGAAAAACTACTAACTACAAAGTAAATAATATTAATTATCGTATTTATGGGCTGTATTTAGATTATATTAAGTAATATTAAATTAAGTTTAATAACATCTATTTACTTTTAATATATAAATTATTTTTTAACGATAATTAAGTAATATTAAATAAACTATATTGAAAAGGCTAATTATAAGATAATTATCAAATTATATTAATTAATATTATATTATCTAAAGAACATATATTTGGTTCATAAGATAGAGATATAATTCGTTTCACAAAAATAAAACTAATATGTTAGATTTCTATATCAAGTAAAACAATGTAAAATTAGAATTATAGTGGAAAATTTCATAACTGATTCGATTCTTTTTAACCACATAACTATTTTTTGCAAGTAACAATTTAATATTTAATATTAATATATTAATTTCAATTCGTGTTTCGCACGGATTGTGAATAATTCTCTATAAATATTAATTTGATATTTTTAGTCGCGGGCCCGTGTTTCGCACGTGTTATAACTATCTATACTAATATGCGTCCCAAATCTTGGTACTCACTAGAAAATTATACAACTATTTTTAAAATTTTAAGTAATAAAATCTCAACTGACAAAAATTAACTTCTACTCTCTGTAAATTTTATTTTCCTTCAATTTTTATTTGTTGCTGAACATTCGAGCATCGATTTAATTTAAAATAATCGTATTAGTAAGTTAACATGTCAGATTTATATAAGTAATTAGGTGCATGTATAATTTTTTTTTTTTTTGCTAAATAGGTGCATGCATAATTAAAACTATACGGTGAAATTTTAGAGTTACACTTAACTTCGATTTTTTAACTACATATTTTAACTACATTTTATATATTATATTTTGTAATAACCCCAATTTTTGGATTTTTTTTTGAACACGGATGAATAGTAATTTTTGCTGATGATGCTGATTAAGGAAAATTATCAGAACACGCTATATAGGAGTACTGTTATGGAAATTCTAAGATCGTATTAGTACTCCATAAAGTAAATAAGTGTATGTAAAGATCGTCAGAATCCAAATTCGAACACTTTGATTTTTCCCAAAAATCCACCAAATACCGAAAGAATTGGGTATAAGGTAACATGATTAAAAGGATTTAAATTCAAGGATTATAAGAGAGGATCATAAAAGGAATATAAATTATTAAGAAGGGTTTAGGGGAACCCAAGTAATAAGATCCCGGGTATGATCTCTCAAACGATAAACGAGAACGAAAGTTAAGTGAACCGTAAAATAAATAAGCGACCAAGAGACAAGCTTGTACAAGAAGCCAAGGATTGTGACATCATCAAACCACAAGGAAGAGACATGTGGAAAATGGATGACATAGACATGGTGACATAAGCATTACAAATGGAGGGATTGTTGGTTGATTACAAGCCACACAAATTTTACCATGGTTAAAAGGTAATTAAGCAAAACAAAAGGAAACAACCAAGCAAAACAAATCAAAAACACAAAACACAAATTAGAAGTTGACTTTTGCTTTCCAAGAACAAAAGCTCTCGGCCAAAACCAGAGCAACAACTTCAAATTACCATATCTCCTTCAATACTCACTCAAATAGTATGTTCTATAGCTCTTTGGAAATGTATTGAGATGGCCTACAACTCTTGTTCACAAGTCTCGTCACCCTCGTTTTGACAGTTCTTTCAATCTGACTTTTAGAAACTTCAAAACTTAACTTTGTGTTCTTGATTTCTTTGGAAAGATCAAGCTTGTAGGAGGCTCCCTCAGACTTCCTAGCTACTCTAATCACTCCGAGGAAGGTATAACACCTCCAAACCCTAGCTTTACTTTGAGTATTATGATGGTTTTGATGGTTATAGTAAATGAGAAGCATGATGCTTGTGTGTTTAGAGTTTGGATTGGATTTGTAGTGATTTGGATGTTGAAATCTTGTTTATAGTTAATGAAACTTAAGTATAGCTAGTAGTTCATGTGTGGGGTTGTATAAATTGGAAAATCTTGAGGTTTGGGGACTGATGTAGTAAGGTTTGGATGAGGGTTAGTTGTATTGTTGGTTGTGAGTTGAATGGTGGTTGTTTGGAGTGGTTTAAAACTTTGTAATCGCGTAAACATAGTCGTCGTAATGCCCAATTTCATACAACTGCTAGTTCTTAGTGTTCGGGAGAGAGAGCTAACTATTGAATCTGTGACTTTGCCATTTTTAGTTAGATTATGTCGTAAGCTTCATTTTGATATGTGGTTCGCTTGAATCCGATGTACGGTTTAGGAGAAACGACCGTTCCAAGTAACGGCGTTTCGCGAACGAACCATTACCCCTCGCCTTACTTTGAAACCTTAGTTAAGGCCCTTAAATGACTAATTGGAGTATGAAACAATTATGTAAAGTGGACTAGGCAGTTGGTAGGGTATTCGCGAAAGCGTCGCCTTAAAATTCGTAACGGTTAATTTATTAAAAATGGTGGAGCCGAGGGTACTCGAACGACTTATGTGATTTGTTAAGCGTGGAAATGACCATAAGCAAACGTTAGGGTTCAATTGGTTAAAGTCTAGTTTCTTAAGCGACCGTGGTTTAATTCCGGCTTATGTTGTTGTTCATAGGTTACCGGACCCACTTTAAGCTTAAGTCTACCCTGGAGCACTCAGGTAAGTTTTCTACCCGTTATACTTTTGTTGTGATGTAAATATATGTATATGCATTATCTTGTGATAAGTGCATGATTGTTATTAGAAAATTTTGCGATATATTGGAGCATGCTGATATGGTATATATCCATGTCTATTTCGTAATCTTGATATCTAATTGTTGATTCAAATGCTTATAAGTTGCATAATACCTATGCTAGAGCTAAGCAGTAGTTGCGTATACCCTTAGTATAGGGGACCCAAAGGTGAACATTTTCTAAACCGGGAGTCGATGTTCCCGAGTATAATATATATATATACATATTTATTATATATATATAGATAGAGTTTTCAAAACTATTAATCGAATAAGGTTTATTCGAGAACTTTATTTTATTTAATGAATATTATTTTGAATATTCATTTGAGGACTTATGACTCCGCTTATTTTATTAAATGAATATTATTTTGAATATTCATTCAAGGACTTATGACTACGCTTCTTTTATTAAATAATATTCTTTATTTTATTAAAGAATAATGTTTCGATAATCAAACTTATTTTCGATTATTCAAATAAAGATCGTACTTTCGTATAAGTATATCTTTGGTTATTTATTATTCATTTCAAGTATAAGTTTTAAAACTTCTACTTCAATTATTTTTATAAGGATTATCCTTGTGGGAATATTATTTAAATAATAGTATTCAAATATTTTCTAATATATCGGGACTGATTTATTTTATTAAATCAGCATTACTCCAAACATTCTTAAAAATGTTTTCGAGTCTTCAAAATGATTTTAAAAGTTAGAGTGGATCCCAAAACTCGTTTTCAAATTTAAGATCTTCCTTTCGAAGGGGATTTAAATACTCGCTCAAAAATCTGAAGGATCCGGCTCCGTGATGTATTCTTATATTCGCAACAAGGTTGCTGTTTTGATAAAAGAGTTTTTGATTACTTACCCAACACTCGGAAAGTAAAATTCTTGGAATAAGTTAATCCATTAACAGGCATCGCCTGGGAAATATCAGTGAGTTTTTCTTTCCAACTAGATGCGACTTCTTGGTGGAGTCGTATCAACAAGTTCCTACTTGGGGAAAGGGGAGACGAGCTTTACGTTTCAGAGTCATGGATTTCATCTGAACTAGGAGTGGCGTAAGTGGTCGAGTGGCGCCGGCCCAGCCTTATTATATTGGCCCAAATGGCCTGGAAGTTCCGCTAAGACGGTCCATTCCTTAGGAGTCCAATGTTCGGTTGACAAGTAAATCCGACAGGTTCTCCTCTACATGTAGAAACTGGTGGGGTTGTACAACTGCGACTGATCATCGTAAGTGGTCTTCCTGGCGCGGCAAACTCCCGTAATGAGTTCATCATCCAGTTTGGATATTTCTGCAACAATACCCGGAGCATTCGATCGAAAGGCTACGGATGGGTGATTGCTGAGGCATTGATAGGGTCAAACAGTTATAATGATGTTTCCCTCAAATGAAGTATCTCGTAACTTCATTTCTTT
The DNA here is from genome assembly GCF_009905375.1 of Apium graveolens. Lineage (NCBI taxonomy): Eukaryota > Viridiplantae > Streptophyta > Magnoliopsida > Apiales > Apiaceae > Apium > Apium graveolens. Next base: position 169,089,093 of record NC_133656.1, read on the forward strand.
TAAACAGCATTTCAAGGATTAAATCTATTCAAGTCTTATCTTGTAGTCTCATCTATGTGATGAACTTTCGAAACTGTTTATACCTTGAACGGTGGTGGTTCAAGTAGTATTCGGAAAAGATATAAGTATATTGGAGTATCTTGTAACTTCATCTTTTCAACTTATATCCAGTTAATGATTATCTTATGAATGACAAAGATTTTCAGAAAAACGTTGAGACAAGGTTAGATATATGAGATCACCTTGCAACGATATTTTTATACAGTTATAAACTGGAACTCTGTGTATATTATACATGTCAGAGGATTTCAAAGATTGTGAAAAGTATATATGTATATATATACTGAATATTATGCGACTTGGTCGCGTTAAGATATCAACTTGGTTTATTTCTTCTTGACCAAGACTTTCTTGAGTACTATGAGAATGCTCATATATTGTAAATTATTATACATACTATTTCGGTGGGCTTGTTGCTCACCCTTGCTTTCTTCTTTCATCACACAACATCAGATAGACAAGATGAACAGGACCAAGCTCCCAATTCGCGAGCGGATAGGAAACGTTCCGCAGTTTCCTATAGGCGTTGATGTCGCTGTAGCTGAGGTAGGAACTACCAATAGGCTAGGCTTTCAACTTTTGATGTACCAGACTTATGTATATATATGAATTATAATAATGGCAAAGAAATGTAAATTTATTCAGAAACCCTTTTAAGGTGTAATGGCATATAATTGTGGAATAAAATGACTCGTGTTATTTTTGGATATTCATCTCTGAGACTATAACTTGTGGTGTGTGTGTTTATTGTGGGGTCACAGTACGGAGTAGTTGATTTTTTATTAAGATTAGGTGTTATTAAGGGAAATGGAACTCGTGACAACCCGGATCCCCGACCCCGAATTTGGGGGTGTTACAGAAATGGTATCAGAGCTAAGCGTTATAAACCTCAGAGATGATATGACGTTAAAATAATAAGTTCACTAAGATAATAAGAACTCTTGCCAAGTTCATAGTCGGACTACCTAACGTAGTACTGACAGTTAAAACCCTTATGGGAACCCTTATAAATATCGTGATAGAAGCGTAGTTCGTTATCGTATATGGTAGCGGGACACCGAACCCTGAGGTTGAGGAGCAACAACGCGATGATGTTTTATTACTTATTGGAGATCAGATTATGGATCTGATAGAGCGTCCTAACGCGGGACCGGATGATGTTCATATTGAGGATGTAGCGGTTGAGGATGTTGTCCTAGAAGGGATTGTTGCTGAGAAGAATCCCGTGGAGGATCCTGACAAGAATGAATAAAGGACCACTGAGGAATTGATGACTATGGTTAGGGCGACTACCAGAGGTAGGATTGGCCGGTTACTACCAGAGGTTCGTTCAAGTTCGTAAAGATAGTAGCCCCTTTAACGCGCTTACTCGTAAGACTGAGAAGTTCGAATGGACAGAGAAATATGAGAACAACTTTCAAGAACTGAAGCAAAGATTGGTGACGACCCCTATGATGGCGTTGCCGGATGGAAAAGGAGATTTTGTGATGTGTAGTGACGCTTCGCATAAGGAATTAGGGTGCTTATTATATAGCACAACAAGGTAATCGCGTACGCGTCAAGACAATTAAGGGAATATAAAATTCGATATCCCCACCCATGAGCTTGGGCTCGTGGCAATAGTTTTTCCCTATAGATTGGAGGCACTACTTGTATGGAGAGGAGTGCAAGATTTACACAAACCATAGGGGCTCTAGTACATTTTTACGTAGAAAGAGCTCAACATACGCCAGAGGAGGCGGTTAGAGCTAATCAAGAATTATGATTGGGAGATTTTTTATCATTCGGGGAAAGCCAATGTGGTGGCTGATGCCCTTACTAAAAAGGAGTGACTCAAGATGAAAATGTCTTTGGGAGAGTTTATAAGAGATTTTGAGAAAATGGAAATAGAAGTGAAGGTAACCGGAGCCGGTACCGAAAAGCTGTTTGAGATTGCAATACAGCCCGAATTATTGGAAAAGAACATATTGTGCCAGAAAAAGTGATGAATGAAGGCAAAGAGCCAACAAATAGATAAGAGATTAATACCGAGAAAGATGATAAGGGAATAATGAGGTATTCCTACAGAATTTGGGTTCCAAATGTTCAAGAGCTTAAAGATGAGATCTTAGATGAAAGCTAGTTTGAGGAATAAGATTTAGAGCAAACCCTGAACGTGATAGTCAGGGAGGTCTCCATCAAGATAGAAGGAACCCATAACATAATGAAGTGGAAAATGAGGATTTAAAACATGTAGGATGACCCCGATTATGGGGAGGAGGAGGGAATGTTCAGACTAAGGAAACAGAAGTCGAGTAAGGAAAGGAGACCCGAGACGGTACTCCTATACGATAATTTATGGACCTTTCTAGACAGAACTTAGACTATTATCCCCAACCACCACCCTGAGGAAACAATGCGGTGAGAAATTCTTTCAGGACCTTTAAGTCGCTAAGCTCTCAGAGTTCCAAGGAACAAGCTGACCCAGTCGAGGCAAGAGCCAGGCTAAAGGAAATATAGGAATCATTTGAGATTCTAAATGATTGACGAATCACAAAAGACTGATTTTGTCCCTTACCCTCCTAAGAGAGAGGCCACCCGCTGGTGAAAGGCCAAGGAAGGCACGGAGCAAGAGATTATAATAAACTGATTTAAGTTCAGTCAATTGTTTTCAGGAAAGTACTTCCCAAGGTTATGGAGATAGTGTAAAAGCTTTAGATCCAGAACAAAGGCAGACAAGTATGATGAATTATGAATCTAAGTTGTAAAAGTTGTCAAGATTCATTCTGAGGACACGAATCCAGAATGGCGGGATGTTTGAAATCAATGCTTATGTTGTGTTGGTTCATGAAATAATGATAAGAGAAAGGAAAATAAAAAGAAACTGAAGTGGAAAGGAATATAAAGGCAATAGAGTATGAAAAATGATAAGGGAGTTGGGTATGAGGAAACCCTAAAGACTCGTAGCAATAGAAATAGAAAAGTATGTAATCGTCAGGATGAGGGTGATTCACCATGAGTTAAAATTGATGGTTGAAGGCATAAGAGATACATATATTGTACCCCCTTTAAGTTGGGAGAATTCGAGGAAACCTTGAGATAGTTCGAAGGATAAACAATGAGACGCGGATAGACTGAGGAGACAAGAAAGTAAGAAATTAGGAAAATTGGATGAAGGAAGTGACCTTCAAGAATGTGAAGTGTAAGACCGGGGGCATGATACCCAGAAAGGGAGACACCAGGTATGAAAGACATCCCAACATTGAGATGACTGCTGAGATAAACAACAAAAGTAAATAAGGATTTATTAAGAAGAAGTTCATGTTGAACACGACCAATATCTTCCAGGACATCCCTGTTGTCATTACCAAACTAGGAAAGAAAAGCGGGTAACCATTGTTATCTTTTGAAGGCCATATGTGTTGACCTCAGTTTGAATAAGGATGCTATTGTGAAATTGGTATAGACTATCTGCGTGGGAATGATTGAATAAGATATTCTATTAAGGATATATGACTTGATTTATCCATGGAAGGATGCAAGTACCTTTTTAAAGGTGGAATTAAGGATATAACTTTGATAACTTGAGATGAACCCTAGGGGAATGCATAAAGGTTAGCATTTCACCCTTAATAGGGACAGTATGAGTTTTGATCGTATGGAATGAAGGATTAAGGCAACAACAATCTTTAAAGATCAGTGGAGAAAGTTTTCAGAACTCTATAGACAATGATTCTAGTATTAGTCGATGGTATCTTGATATGCCCTATACCTTAGGTGTACATGATGAAGGATTTAAGGATAAGCTTAGAGGTTTTACAAGGAGAAAGGTAATATTCAAAGTTCTCAAGAATATAAATTTTGAGAAAAAAAATGATGCAATAATAATAATGCCAGGTGGGCACGTGTTAAACCATAAGAAGTATAGATTGAACCAATGAAGGTCAGAATTGTTAAAGCAAGAAGGGCCCAAGATAAAAGACGTCCTAAGTATGATCGAGAGTCAGCCATGATAATGTTTACATTTAAAGACTAAGGCAGTGACTTATGGAAAAATGGTGATTTTTTTTTACCACAAGGACTTAAGAAAAGCATTTTCACATAAGCAGTGATTTGAAATGAGGTAGAAAATTTAGTGAAGGTGGTTAAAATGACATTGATTGTAAGGAAATATTACTATCAGGAAAGGCCAAAGAGGTGGCCGACACTTTAAGTGTAAGAAGACAATTATCGGCGCTCGTGCCAGAAGAATACAGTGATAATGGTTAAAGCCGTGAAGATTGTATTATGGTTTGAAAGATTGACATTCCTTCTGATGATTGTGCGATACTCAACCGTGATAGTAGTTTGGTAAAGATTTAATTTACGAAATCGCCGTGAGCGGGCTATCTATCTTATAAGGTCATATCTTGAGATAAGCCAGGACCATGTTACGAAAGGACTAAATGAACCTTTGAGCTTCATGTCTCCTAATAAAGACATATGGTTAATAATGGTATTAACCTGCTATCGTTGCTTTTATTGAAAATCTTCTGCAATTTTATCTGCTTCATGTCATATGTACGCCAAGTTCAGGAGTGTTCTTCATGAATCATGGAATGGTGATTATGTTGCCTCCTTAGAAGAATTCGATACGACATGTATGGACTCCGTATGGTTAGCTATTAAGATTTCATAGAAAATGAATGACTACAGTAGGTCAGTGGTGGACCATAGTATTGCAACAATGATTCTGCGAGTAATGAGCCGATTACAGCCGTGGGAGTTGTATTGGAATGGATGTTGAGATTGAGTACCCCTAATGGGGTCGTGTTGATATATAAGTTATCATTGATAGACTACCTAGTGGAGTATTTACATATTATATATTTATTCCCTCTTATGAATAGAGAGTCGTATTACTATACGAGGAAGGTTGCAGTGCAAGCATAGAATTCTAGTAACAATGATGTCTAAAATGAAATCCCTTATTCGAGTTTCGATGTCGAGGGAGTTTCAGAAGTGAGTGTTTATGAGCTCGAGCAAGAGCATGGATCCATGGAATGATGGACGGAATAGTAAATATTCTGGCACGTGAAATGCGATGATATAATACTTGATGTTGATATATATATATATACATATATGTTTTGTTCTCCTATGACAAACCTCTATAGTTCAGAGGTAGATTCCAAGCCAGATATTTATTGCAGTATTTTTTTCATAAACAATTCTCCTCAATTCGTTCTTTTCTCTCCTTTTCATTTTGTATAAGCTGAGAAGAACAACCCTTCCAGAAGGGGAGGTATTGCCGAATGACTATCTATCTGTGTGATAGAAGCCTAGTAGGATACCACATGTTGTTTAATTGCTTGTCAAGTACTAAAGGATGGCCACCTTCTGTACTAACTATGCAATAGAACAAGTGTTCATGATCATAGTGTTCTCTCAATAAAATCTTTTACTTCTATACGATAGATCAAGCTTTCGAAGATGGAAGCAGTTAAAGGAAGTAGTATCAGTGCGGTGGTATTCCGAATCTAACGCGTTCATGATACTAAGGTTGACGCGGTTATTAAAAGTTTAAAGAATACTAACGAGCAAAAGTGTAACCAGTATAGTATTATGTACGGAAGATAGTAATGACTACAAACAAGAAAAGAAGGATTATTGAGAAGCAAAAGCTATAGTGCTAGAAGCTATTATGAGAGTCTGTGTAATAGACTTGAAAGAATTTGGAATGATCATTTATCGCGGATTGAGTTTTCTTATGACAATAGATCATATGTCATTATCGAGATGTCGCCTTATGAGATCCTTGAGGGAAGACAATGTCGATCTCCCTTATGTTAGGATGAAGATTGTAGAGTGCAAGATGCTCGGACCCGCAGTAGTCCAAAGGATCAAGGATATAATAGATCTAATCAGAGGACGGCTGGTAGTAGCCCAAGATGGACATAAGAAGTATGTTAATTTGACATGAAAGGACAAAGAATAGGAAGTAGGGGACCTAGTGCTGTTATAGGTATTCCCTTGGAAAGGATGGATGAGGTTCGGAAAGAAAGGAAAGCTAAGCCCACGAATTGTTGGACCTTGGATATATTAAGACGTATTGGGAAGTTAGCATATGAGCTATCCCTACCCCCGAACATGTAGCAAGTTCATAACGTGTTCCACGTATCAATGTTAAGGAAGTATAATTCGGATGCCAAACGAATAGGGGCATATGAGCGCATAGGCATGCAACCAGACGTAACCTATATGGAGCAACCAAAAAGGGTTATAGATCGAAAAGGAACAAGTGCTTATGAGAAGGGTTATCAAACTAGACAGAGTTTGGTGGTAGAACCACAATGTGGGAAAATTTACTTGAGACTTAGAAAGTGCAATGCTAAGAGAGCATCCCTATTCATTTTCTATCTGATTCCGGGACGGAATCCTTTTAAGGAGGGGAGACTGTAATAACCCCAATTTTTGGATTTTTTTTTTTGAACGCGGATGAATAGTAACTTTTGCTGATGATGTTGATTAAGGAAAATTATCAGAACACGCTATATAGGAGTACTGTTATGGAAATTCTAAGATCGTATTATTACTCCATAAAGTAAATAAGTGTATGTAAAGATCGTCAGAATCCAAATTAGAACACTTTGATTTTTCCCAAAAATCCACCAGATACTGAAAGAATTGGGTATAAGGTAACATGATTAAAAGGATTTAAATTCAAGGATTATAAGAGAGGATCATAAAAGGAATATAAATTATTAAGAAGGGTTTAGGGGAACCCAAGTAATAAGATCCCGGGTATGATCTCTCAAACGATAAACGAGAACGAAAGTTAAGCTAACCGTAAAACAAATAAGCGACCAAGAGACAAGTTTGTACAAGAAGCCAAGGATTGTGACATCATCAAACCACAAGGAAGAGACATGTGGCAAATGGATGACATAGACATGGTGACATAAGCATGACAAATGGAGGGATTGTTGGTTGATTACAAGCCACACAAATTTTACCATGGTTAAAAGGTAATTAAGCAAAACAAAAGGAAACAACCAAGCAAAACAAATCAAAAACACAAAACACAAATTAGAAGTTGACTTTTGCTTTCCAAGAACAAAAGCTCTCGGCCAAAACCAGAGCAGAAACTTCAAACTACCATATTTCCTTCAATACTCACTCAAATAGTATGTTCTATAGCTCTTTGGAAAGGTATTGAGATGGCCTACAACTTCTGTTCACAAGTCTCGTCCAAATAAGCATGGTAAGACCCTCGTTTTGACAGTTCTTTCAATCTGACTTTTAGAAACTTCAAAACCTAACTTTGTGTTCTTGATTTCTTTGGAAAGATCAAGCTTGTAGGAGGCTCCCTCAGACTTCCTAGCTACTCTAATCACTCCAAGGAAGGTATAACACCTCCAAACCCTAGATTTACTTTGAGTATTACGATGGTTTTGATGGTTATAGTAAATGAGAAGCATGATGCTTGTGTGTTTAGAGTTTGGATTGGATTTGTAGTGATTTGGATGTTGAAATCTTGTTTATAGTTAATAAAACTTAAGTATAGCTAGTAGGTCATGTGTGGGGTTGTATAAATTGGAAAATCTTGAGGTTTGGGGACTGATGTAGTAAGGTTTGGATGAGGGTTGGTTGTATTGTTGGTTGTGAGTTGAATGGTGGTTGTTTGGAGTGGTTTAAAACTTGGTAATCGCGTAAACATAGTCGTCGTAATGCCCAATTTCATACAACTGCTAGTTCTTAGTGTTCGGGAGAGAGAGCTAACTATTGAATCTATGACTTTTCCATTTTTAGTTAGATTATGTTGTAAGCTTAATTTTGATATGTGGTTCGCTTGAATCCGATGTACGGTTTAGGAGAAACGACCGTTTCAAGTAACGGCATTTCGCGAACGAACCATTACCCCTCGCCTTACTTTGAAACCTTGGTTAAGGCCCTTAAATGACTAATTGGAGTATGAAACAATTATGTAAAGTGGACTAGGCAGTTAGTAGGGTATTTGCGAAAGCGTCGCCTTAAAATTCGTAACAGTTAATTTATTAAAAATGGTGGAGCCGAGGGTACTCGAACGACTTATGTGATTTGTTAAGTGTGGAAATGACCATAAGCAAACATTTGGGTTCAATTGGTTAAAGTTTAGTTTCTTAAGCGACCGTGGTTTAATTCCGGATTATGTTATTGTTCATAGGTTACCGGACCCACTCTAAGCTTAAGTCTACCCCGGAGCACTCAGGCAAGTTTTCTACCCGTTATACTTTTGTTGTGATGTAAATATATGTATATGCATTATCTTGTGATAAGTGCATGATTGTTATTAGAAAATTTTGCGATATATTGGAGCATGCTGATATGGTATATATGCATATCTGTTTCGTAATCTTGATATCTAATTGTTGATTCAAATGCTTATAAGTTGCATAATACCTATGCTAGAGATAAGCAGTAGTTGCGTATACCCTTAGTATAGGAGACCCAAAGGTGAACATTTTTTAAACCGGGAGTCGATGTTCCCGAGTATAATATATATATATATATATATATATATATATATATATATATTTATATATATATACATATAGTTTTCAAAACTATTAATCGAATAAGGTTTATTCGATAACTTTATTTTATTTAATGAATATTATTTTGAATATTCATTCGAGGACTTATGACTCCGCTTATTTTATTAAATGAATATTATTTTGAATATTCATTCGAGGACTTATGACTACGCTTCTTTTATTAAATAATATTCTTTATTTTATTAAAGAATAATGTTTCGATAATCAAACTTATTTTCGATTATTCAAATAAAGATCGTACTTTCACATAAGTATATCTTTGGTTATTTATTATTCATTTCAAGTATAAGTTTTAAAACTTCTACTTCAATTATTTTTATAAGGATTATCCTTGTGGGAATATTATTTAAATAATAATATTCAAATATTTTCTAATATATCGGGACTGATTTATTTTATTAAATCAGCATTACTCCAAACATTCTTAAAAATGTTTTCGAGTCTTCAAAATGATTTTAAAAGTTAGAGCGGATCCCAAAACTCGTTTTCAAATTTAAGATCTTCCTTTCCAAGGGGATTTAAATACTCGCTCAAAAATCTGAGGGATCCGGCTCCGTGATGTATTCTTATATTCGCAACAAGGTTGCTGTTTTGATAAAAGAGTTTTTGATTACTTACCCAACACTCGGGAAGTAAAATTCTTGGAATAAGTTAATCCATTAACAGGCATCGCCTGGGAAATATCGGTGAGTTTTTCTTTCCAACTAGATGCGACTTCTTGGTGGAGTCGTATCAACAAGTTCCTACTTGGGGAAAGGGAGACGAGCTTTACGTTTCAGAGTCATGGATTTCATCTGAACTAGGAGTGGCGTAAGTGGTCGAGTGGCGCCGGCCCAGCCTTATTATATTGGCCCAAATGGCCTGGAAGTTCCGCTAAGACGGTCCATTCCTTAGGAGTCCAATGTTCGGTTGACAAGTAAATCCGACAGGTTCTCCTCTACATGTAGAAAATGGTGGGGTTGTACTACTGCGACTGATCATCGTAAGTGGTCTTCCTGGCGCGGCAAACTCCCGTAATGAGTTCATCATCCAGTTTGGATATTTCTGCAACACTACCCGGAGCATTCGATCGAAAGGCTACGGATGGGTGATTGCTGAGGCATTGACAAGGTCAAACGGTTATAATGATGTTTCCCTCAAATGAAGTATCTCGTAACTTCATTTCTTTTAAACAACATTTCAAGGATTGAATCTATTCAAGTCTTATCTTGTAGTCTCATCTATGTGATGAACTTTCAAAACTGTTTATACCTTGAACGGTGGTGGTTCAAGTAGTATTCGGAAAAGATATAAGTATATTGGAGTATCTTGTAACTTCATCTTTTCAACTTATATCCAGTTAATGATTATCTTATGAATGACAAAGATTTTCAGAAAAACGTTGAGACAAGGTTAGATATATGAGATCACCTTGCAACGATATTTTTATACATTTATAAACTGGAACTCTGCGTATATTATACATGTCAGAGGATTTCAAAGATTGTGAAAAGTATATATGTATATATATACTGAATATTATGCGACTTGGTCGCGTTAAGATATCAACTTGGTTCATTTCTTCTTGACCAAGACTTTCTTGAGTACTATGAGAATGCTCATATATTGTAAATTATTATACATACTATTCCGGCGGGCTTGTTGCTCACCCTTGCTTTCTTCTTTCATCACACAACATCAGATAGACAAGATGAACATGACCAAGCTCCCAATTCACGAGCGGATAGGAAACGTTTCGCAGTTTCCTATAGGCGTTGATGTCGCTGTAGCTGAGGTAGGAACTACCAATAGGCTAGGCTTTCAACTTTTGATGTACCAGACTTATGTATATTTATGAATTGTAATAATGGCAAAGAAATGTAAATTTATTCAGAAACCCTTTTAAGGTGTAATGGCATATAATTGTGGAATAAAATGACTCGTGTTATTTTTGGATATTCATATCTGAGACTATAACTTGTGGTATGTGTTTTTATTGTGGGGTCACAGTACGTAGTAATTGATTGTTTATTAAGATTAGGTGTTATTAAGGGAAATGGAACTCGTGACAACCCAGATCCCCGACCCCGGATTTGGGGTGTTACATATTTAGATCTATATTTTACACGGATTATGAGTTTCAGTTTTATGCAAATAATAATTTGATACTATTATTTTTAATTTTGCACCCGTGCTTCGTACGGGTTACCAACTAGTATTTAATATTGCTAAACTTATGTAAATTTAGTAGTATAATGTTAAATAATCAGTCACACTAAATATTAAGATATCATAAAAAGACCCAACAATATCTTATACTTTCACCGGTCCCCTCAATTGTATACTTTTCATAATCCGATAGCATATATAACGAATTTCAATATCAATATTAATATAGACAATTAGATTAAAGAAATAAGGGGTGGGAGGACTCGAACGAGTCCTTCTCTAAATCGAATTCTGATAACATGTTAAAATTGATAAAAGGTATTTTGCATTATTCGATCACTCGATATGATAATAATGTGTTTGAGGTTATGTATATATACCTTAATATTACAATATTATATCTTATAATATAACTAAAATATAATATATTTTTAATATGTCTTCCTTGTAAAAATTCTGAAAAATTTAGTGAAATGCTACTGAAAACAGTTCAAGGGTAGGAATATGAAAGCTGAAGACTCAACTTGCAAGATTTGATGAAGCCAGGGGATTGTAGTACAAGTGACCTGCTCGCTAAATGTTTTTAAGAGAAAACTGGCCTGCTAATAAGTATAGCAGTAAAAAAAATCCGTGACCCCTAGTTTGCTGATCTTCAAAAAAGTGATCAAATATAATTTGCAAGATTTTATTCATTTTTTTAAAAGAGTAGAAAATAGACAGGTATTATGGGGAAAAAAAATTATCAACTAGTATTGAGGGGACGAACACTTTCCTTTACTCATGAAAACTGGGACGGACTTTTACCCAACTTTCGTAAAGGATGGCCTGGTTAGAGAGGATGAAGACTTTGCGACTCAGGGTCTTTGACAAGGGTCCCAATTATTCGATTCCCCTTCACATTAATTTTGTAAAAGATTGTCATGATATTTCTATTTTATTAAAAGTATGGTCTTGACGGGATATGTAACCCTTAAAATGGTGTCGTTCAATTAATCTGTGTTCACAGGTGTCATCTAGTGGATCGTTAACTTGTAGTGCTAGTTGTTAACAAACTTTGGCAGGTAGTGTGTTGGGAGAGTGGCTTAATGACAATATATGTCCTGTGCTCCTGGTATTGGACCATTATGGAATGATATGAATTTTCTTCTTGTTTCTACTTATTCTTAGTTCTCTGCATTTTTCTTTCAAATATCTTAGTTTCTTAAAACAGAAAATCATAAAAATAGCAATATTGTTACATCTGGTATCAGAGCTACTCATCCTCGGCAACCATGGCAGACAAAACGCTTCAAAAACATGAGAAATCGATTACCACCATCGAGTCTAAACTGGGAGAGATGGAGCAGAAACAACAAGAAACCAGAGTTCAGATCTCGCTAATACAAGAAAAACTCAATCTTGAAGCTGTTGGTGGGCAAAAGAACTTTGATGAGCTAAAGGAGATGATTAGATCTAGTCACACTCTTCGCTCGAAGGAACCAGGTGATGGAGGTGATAACAGTACGGCTCATTCTCATAGAATCATCACTCTATCTACTATAAGTTCTACACCCCAAACCCCTTCCCATTTTGCTACTATGAATGATACTATTGTTAGATTGGATAGTAGTAAAACTCAAATGATACCTGGAGAAGGCTCCAACATAATTCATAGAACCCAACCAATAAACCCTCACCTTAATATAGATTTTCAACAAATGGGTGGCTCATTACCTAGATTTCCTCTTCACCCATTTCAAACATACCCGTATTATCCCCCTCTATCTACCTTAAACCCTTATGCTCCACCATTATTCCCCTTTCATACACACCAAACACTAACACCAACTTAACCTGTTTACTCCACCATAACTATACCTCAAATGATAAACACTACGTTACCACCTCCATTGCTGGTCAGTACTACACCTCAACCATTGAATACCCATATTTCTCCTCACACTCAAACGGTCCACCACTACTATCACCAGGGTCACACATTACACACCAATGACAACCATCTCCACAGAAATGGCCAAACCTTTTCTGCTTATAAAATCCCCAAACTGGATCTTCTTAAGTTTGATGGTCATGACCCTAGAGGATGGGTGAATAAATGTGAAAAGTGTTTTCAACTAAATCCCCCTGCTGATGAAAGAACTAAAGTTTTATGTGCTACAATCTACCTGAAGAATGAAGCTGACGTGTGGTATAGATCTTTTGAAATTGAGAAGCCTCATTTATTATGGCCATAATTTGTAAGATTAATCTGTCAAAGGTTCTCAACTGCTGGGTATGAGAATGTAGTGGGTCAATTTAATAAGTTGGTCCAAAGGGGAAGGTGAAGGATTACATAACTTAATTTGATGATATGAAAACATATGTTATGGATCAAGAGGGTTTTCACAGAGAGTCATACTATATGGATAACTTTGTGAGTGGTCTCAAAGAGGAAATATCTCAGTACCTGTATAACCAGAAACCTAGACCAATGCAAGAAGCCAGGGATTTGGCAAGAGGTCAGGAGCATTTTCTGACTGTCCTGGATAAGAGATATAAAACTGCAACCACAACATCTAAATACAGTAACTCTTATCCTAAACCCTCCTCAGCAGATAAGACTAATGCATATCAGTTTTCACCATATACCAGCAACAAACCAGATACTGATGGATTCAAGAGGCTGTCTCTGGCAGAATTGACTGAGAAGTAACAAAAAGGCCTCTATTTTCATTGTGATAAGAAATTCGAACCAGGCCATGATTGTAGAAAAAAGAAGTTATTTCTCTTGATGGGAGATGAAAATTCTACTGGTGAAGCAGATGAAGAATTACCTTAGTGTGGGAAGAGGAAGGCCTTGTGAATGACTCAACACCTCTTGAGAATGAACCTAAGGTCTCACTCAATGCCATGACATGTTCTAAAGGGGCTTGCACCTTGAAAGTTCAAGGATATTTGAAGGGGAAGTTAGTTCATATCCTAATTGATAGTGGCTCCACTCATAACTTCCTATCACAACACCTTGCCAAACAAATGCAGCTCAGATTAAAACCGTGCACACCAATTACGATCACATTGGCTAATGAAGAGAAGTTGAGATGTACCACCATAACTTGGTAAATTACATGGCAAATGGCCGATAAGGAGTTTGCTGGGGATTTCAATGTCATACCTTTGGGTGGATATGACCTTATTTTGGGTGTTCAATGGATGTCAACAGTGAGCCCGATTACCTTTGACTATGGTACTAACATAATTGAGTTCAACTGGAAGTATGACAAGGTTACTCTCCACTAGCAATGCAAACCTATAAACGTGCAAATTGTTAATCCAGAACAAATATCAAGGCCTACCTTGGAGGAGGCATACTTTCTGGTCCAGTTAACAATAATTGAAAACTCAAATGATAATAACAAATTACAACAATTATCACTTGCTGCTCAATCCTTGCTATCAGAATTTGATGATGTCTTTGCCACTCCCAGAGGTTTACCACCAGTAAGGTCCCATGATCATTCTATACCACTAAAAGCTGATGCCAAACCAGTCTTCTCAAACCCTTATAGATGCCCTATAGCTCATAGGGAGGAGATTGAAAAAATCTGTAAAGACATGCTACAAGGTGGGGTGATTAGGTCAAGCTCATCACCATTTGTTTCACCTATCCTACCGGTCAGAAGAAAAAGACAATTCATGGCGATTAGTCATTGATTATAGAGCTCTCAATGCAGCAACCATCAAGAACAAGTTCCCTATACCTGTGATTGAAGAGTTACTAACTACTTTAAAGGGCAACATAATTTTCACTAAATTGGATTTGAGGAGTGGTTACCACCAGATTAGGGTCAGTCAAGAAGATGTGTTCAAAACAGCTTTTAAAACTCATAATGGGCATTATGAGTTCTTAGTTATGCCATTTGGGCTAACTAATGCACCTGCAAGCTTCCAAGAAATGATGAATGAGGTATTTGCAAATCAAATAGGCAAATTTGTGTTAATATTTTTCGATGATATCCTTGTTTATAGTGAAACTGAACAAGAGCACCTCCAGCACTTGCAGTTGGTATTTGAGTTGCTCAGGAAAAACCAGTTGTTTGTTAAACAAAGTAAGCGTGAATTTTTCAAAGATAAAGTTGAGTATCTCGGACAAGTAATCTCCTATGATGGGGTGGCTGCAAACAAGGATAAAATAAGAGCCATGCTAGATTGGCCTAGGCCCAAGAATGTCAAAGCCCTAAGAGGATTCTTGGGATTAACGGGGTATTATTGCAGATTTGTCAAGAACTATGGAATAATTAGCAAACCCCTTACCCAACTGTTGAAGAAAAACAGTTTCTCCTGGAATAAAGAAGCTGCTTTAGCATTTACAACATTGAAAAGTATTATGACCCGGACTCATGTGTTGGCTCTTCCAAACTTTTCAAAACCACTTATTGTGGAAACTAATGCATGTGCAAATGGGATTGGGGATGTTATGATGCAGGATGGCCGCCCTATAGCTAACCTGAGTAAGGCCCTCAGTCCTAAATGTCTGGGACATATGAAAAAGAGCTTGTAGCCATCATCATGGCCACGGAAAAATGGAGATCTTATTTGCTTGGACATTATTTCATGTTAAAAACTGATCAAGAGGCTCTAAAATATATCATGGACTAGAAGATATCAACAAGTTTACAACAAAAATGGTTGTCAAAGCTATTAGGGTATGACTACTCTATGGTTTATAAAAAGGCAAGGAAAATCTGGCTGCTGATGCCCTCTCGAGGATGTATGGGAAAGACAACTCCTACAATGCTATTCACTTTGTTAAACCAGCACGAAAGGAAGAGATCAGGCAGAGTCTGGCTACAAATGCCAAGGCTCAAGAGTTGATTGCTGGATTAACTGTTGACCCCAATAGTGTAGTTGGTTTTACCTTCATTGATGAGGAACTCAAAAGAAATGGCAAATACTATATAGGATATGGCACTGAGTTAAGGAAAAATATATGTACAACTATTCATAATCAAGTAGAGGGTGGTCATTCAGCAATAACGACAATCATTAAGAGAGCTGAAAGGTACTTTTACTGGCCACTTTAAGGCATGACCTTACTAAATTTATCAGGGAATGTGGTATTTGTCAGAGGAATAAATCTGAACATGTCCCTTACCCAGGTTTATTACAACCTATAGACATTCCTAACTGTTAGTATTTGTGCCCTAGAGACAACACTATTATGTTTATATTATGAATATTTGGATTATTAATTATGATTATATGGATTATTCTTTAGTAATTTATTATATCTTTATTTTCTACGATAAGATATTAGATTAATAAATATCCTTGGAATATGATATGTAAATCTATATCTCTAAGTACGTGACTTAGAAATGAGATTATGAGAATAGTATTGATATTCCTAAAGGTCCCTAGTCAAGTATTATTGTTAAGAGACGATAATAAATATATTGAGACTAGTGTGTTTGTTGGCTGATGATCACATCTCATTGATCATAGGTATGGTGATACTAAAGTCAAAACACAGGCACATGTATTAAATACAGTGCTGGATTGATCCGTTGTGAGATACTACATGTTTAGAGTGTCATAAGTTAATCTCACAGTAATAATGATGTATTGGTCCTTTGACCTGAAATCATTATATTTCTATACAAGAATTAATATACTTTGATACTATTAAAAGTTATCCTTGACCGGGTAATAATAAAAGTAGACATTGGGTACATTATGAATCGTATGAGATATATGAATGATCTAGATGGGATTTAGCCCTCCTTTATTAAAGGAGTGATATTATTGGCATCTTGATTGAGTAAGACTATAAAATACATGGCCGTGCTCAAATACTGATTTTTTAATAGTTTACTCATTGATCAAGGAAAGAAGGATTGAACGTTAACAGAGGATGACACAATGCATGCCTCGAGTTTGATCTATAATGTAGGGCTAACGGGATTATATTACATTGTACATTATTCACGAAAGGTTTAATTGATCACCGATTTTTTTAATATTACTTGGGTAATAATGATGTATTACTAGATGCCGCTCATTGTTTATGATTTTAAATTAGATTTAAAATTGTTGCCAACGTAATAATAACCTAAAGGGTCGCACAAAGAATGATTAGAGGACTATTTAATTTAAATTCAGATTTAAATTAAATGTAAGTAATTCGAATTATTTGTTAATAATTAAGTGTGACTTAATTAATTAAATAAATAGGAAATTCAAATTTAATATTAAATCTGAAATTAAGTTATTGGATGATTAAGTGAGACTTATTAATATAATAGTTAGAATTTCGAATTTAATAATAATAATAACTCTAAAATTCAGTTTAGGGTTGGAGGCCCATTAACTCTTGCCTACATAATATCTCTTTCTAATAGAATTAGGGTTACACATTTTATTTGATAAAACATAAAACCCTAGCAGCTTGAAAAGAGATAGAGAGAGCAAGAAGGCGGCCTCAAGAACGTGCTAGTACACACCCATCCTCCGGGCGATCATTCGTGTGGATACCTTCAAGGTGTAGATCGTTCCACTGATGGGCTACGTGGTGATCATTCAAAACCTCCATCTTTCCATTAACGTAAAGCTTCTTAAGGTAAAACATCTATTCTCCATAATAATCCGTTCATTATACATAGATCCTGCGGTAGAGATTCGAAAATTTTATTTTTTCGTTATGTTTTTATGCTCGAATCCCTAAAACCACATATGGGAGGTGGTGTCTATTGATTTTGTTAAGCATGAATCAGATTTTCCATGTATGTATGTGATACAATTTATATGTGAGATTTAATATGCATGTTGTTATGTTGATTTATGATCGAGCTAATTATGTAGAGCTTTCTGGATACTCACGTGATGTTTATGCATATAATGATATGAGCACGTAATAAATTTTCCATGACTGATCAGTATGCGATTTGTATGTTATGCATGATGTATGGTTTATAGATAGTGATCTAATCTGTTGGACAGATGGTGTGTTACATGATCTGTGAATGGGGTATGTTCAGTATGTATATGATACATTCTTCTGGAACTGCATATGATGCAGTAGAGGCAGAGACTGGTTATGGCCGGATCTCAGCCGGGGTCTGCCGCCCCCGGACCCCCGCTTTATTTTTTTTCTCAAAGTAATTTATTTATTTACTTGAGCATGGTGCTGGTTATGGCCTTAAGACCTTTAGATTAAAGTTTATGGTTTTGGTTTTATAAATACGACTTGCATGTCGTTTTCATTATTCTTGTAACTATATTACCTTGAATGTAACTCCAGTTTTCTTATGTAAGTACATTAGTATAGGTTGTTTTATGTAATGTACTTCAAGAAGGAATGATCCAAGAGGAGAAGCAACAATCGAGACAAGAAGAATGAAGACATGTAATTGTAATTGTAATTGTATTTATATTATTCACCATAGATTGATCTTGATCCTTTTATTAGATTGAAAGGATCGCATAGGATAAAGGCCATAAACAAGCACGTTTACATACCGCACTTTACATATTGATGTATGAATATATGTATAGAATAGTTAATGATGCATGCTTTAATTAGATTAATCATGCATGAATGTATGTATTAGATACGTCACCCATGCCTTGCCTAAACAAGATAAAATCTGTAACGACTCAAGATTTAAAATTTACAAACTATTATGAGATTCTCGTGTTTATGAAACACATAATGAAATACGAATCTTCTTTATTTCCGACATGGGGTGATTTTGTCAACAATGGGTTCATAAAACTTGTAAGGCTGTGGGTTTTAAGCGAGACCGATGTGACTCCTCCACTACCTGGAAATCAAACCATTGACGAGTATTGATTTGAAGTATTTTATTCAAGAAAAAATTGGGAATCTCTTTATGATGGGATCATGATCGTTATAATACTAACAAAACCCTAATGTTTATATTAAGTTATTTAGATGCCTTCCAATATGTTCAACGCGTTAACCCCTAGATCGATAAGGAATGGGTTCGCCAGAGCGAAGTACTCCCATCTATCATGGGACGGCGTGTTGAAGTATATGATACTTTTTAGACCTTTGGGTTTTGACTTAACTAAGTTACCGCAATAGGATTGTGAACTTAGAGACATAGAGTTTGGTGAGATTTATTGGATAAATAAGAATAAATATTGTTCCACTAAATATCCAAGAGTTATATAGTTGATATAATTGACAAATGTTGTCTACCTTATTGAATCATGTTTTAGGAGTAAAGCCAAAGCTAAACTAAAACGTTGTGAAAATTTGGATCTTGGCTCACTATAAAGTATATAGAAGATACTCTTTCCGAATTAATAGTTAGGGCTATTAATTTGATAAAATTGTGGGGGATATATATTTTGAATATATATGAATAATCACTTGAACATAATTTAATAATCATCTGTAGACTAATTTATCTTATGCATTTTAAACATTGTAGATATCAAATGGCAATCAATTCAAACAACTACTCTGTGCGATCAGTCCTTGAGAAAGACAAGCTGATAGGAATAAACTTCCTTGACTGTCAGAAGAACTTGAGGATTTTCCTCAAACAAGAGCGCAAGCTCTATGTCATAGATATCCCTCGCGCTGTACCTCCCCCTGAAGGAGCATCCCGTGCTCAACATAATATTTATCCGAAACATATCGATGATGACACGGATGTTCAATGTCTCATGTTAGCGACCATGAGTGCTGAACTTCAGAAACAACATGAGAACATAAATTTTTATTACATGATTGAGCACCTTAAACGTATGTTTGAAGGACAGGCTCGTCAGGAGAGGTTTGATACTTTTAAATCGTTGCATGTATGTAAGCAGGGAGAACGTGATTCAGTTGGACCGCATGTTCTAAGGATGATTGGGTATATTAAGTACCTTGCCAAGTTGGGTGCCCCGATTGTTGTGGAGCACCAGATTGACCTAATTTTACAATCTTTAAACAAAAGTTATTCTCAATTTGTGATGAATTACAATATGAATGAGATAGATAAGAACCCCACCGAACTGTTGGCTATGTTGAAAACTGCTGAGACCACTGTTCAGAAGGCATGCCCTGCTCCCATGTTGATGGTGAATAAGGGAAGGGCCAAAGGAAAGGGTAAATGGAAAGGCAAGAGGAAGATAGAATCTAAATCCAATGTCAATCCGAAACCTGATCCGACCAAGGCTTTGAAGCCTAAAGGTGGTGTTCCAAAGGTTGGTGATTGTCACTATTGCAAGAAACCAGGTCATTGGAAGAGGAATTGTCATGCTTATTTGGAGGATCTGAAGAAGAAGAAGGCTATTGTTACTGCTTCTGATTCAAGTATTTATGTTATAGAAATCAATTTGTCTACTTATACATCTTGGGTATTAGATACTGGATGTGGTTCTCACATTTGCATAAATGTGCAGGAACTGCAGGGAAGTAAGATATTGGCGAAGGGAGAAGTCGACCTACGAGTTGGCAATGGAGCAAAGGTTGTTGCTTTAGTTGTAGGGACTTATCATTTATCATTTCTGTAACGCCCTCAAGACCCGGGGTATAAGTCTGGGGGTTACTAGCTAATCACCAAACCTGTACAATCTGATTAACAATTAATAAAGAAATGAAATTAAACCCCTTTAACACTAACCACTATCTTTTTAGGTTGAAGTATAAAAACAAGAACCACTAACTACTTTTATTACAAACCAACATTCAAAGTCTCACAAACTCTCTTTATTACAAACCATTGTCTAATTCATTTTAAACTAAGTTCAACTTTTATTCAAACACACACACATACTATCTATCAACACTCCACATGCTCGGGCAACTCAAAGCTTTCTTCCTGGATTGGGATCAACACCTTGAGTATGAGAGGATCCCGAGGCTTGACCCGCTTCTTTACCACTCGAGTCCTGATTGGTTTCATATTCCTTCTTAACTGAAAACAATAAGGTGAATAATAACAAAAGGGGTGAGCCAAAAATTGCTCAACAAGTCCACAAAATATAAACAGTGTTAAGGCATTTTAAATGAATTCGTCATCCCAGGTATATCTGCAAAGATATAACCTCACGAAAATTGAAAGAAGGCCATTACTGGCGAGTACAAATAAACTAAACTGGACACAAGTTTGCATCTATATTCTGCTGATCAGTCAGAATATAATGCACATCCATATCTCAATATATAGATCCAGTCGGGTACCCAGGCACTACGGCCCACGTCGAGGCACCAGTCATCCCGGTCCTCAGGATTAAGATACACTCAATCCCAAAATATCATTATCGAGTCCATCACTTAGCAACCGGGACAATCGGTATGCTTTGATATATTCCAAACACTAGAATATATCAATCTCCATCTGTTACTAACAGAATATGAATCAAGAATCCAAAGAAACGGAGAAATCAAGAATTGAAATGAAATATGAACAAAGGAATAGGGATTGTATATTAGTGATCAAGAACAATAATCAAGAGAATGTAAATGTGATAAATATTTAAATCAATATCACTATTCTGAAAGTATAATAGGGGAAAAACTTGCCTTCTGCGCGACTCACTGCAATTGAATCACTTTTGTCTATCACCTTGGACTATTACCGACTCAACTGGCCTGGCTGGCTTAGCTTCTGTTGGCAAAACAGACTGGTTAAGTCACGTCGTACTTCATTTGCATCTTGAATCGACTTCAAACCGATCCTAACATCTACCCATGCGCTTATGACCGATTCGTGTATTACATATAAACAAGTAAGACTCAATTAACCACGTAATACACATAAGCACATAAGCACATAATCATTTTTATAGTTAAAAATAGTTTTTTTAGAACCAAAATCGACTCGCTGATCACTCAACTGATCGTTATCTGACTCGTTTCCCATTTTTCCGGAATTTTTCGGACTCGTCTCCGCACGTAACTCGACTGATAATCAAACAAGTCACAAAATCAACTAACTTCTAAAAGAAATTAAGCTTTGATATTATTTTTAATGAAAAGGATTCATTTTTCTGAGTTAACAGGCTTTCGTTTCACGCAAAACGGACTAACGGTTGAATTATTATTAATTAAATACTGATAATTCCATTTATTAATCATTATAAATAATTATTACTAATTTTTAAACCCAAAAATAATTTTTAAATCATTATTTAAGAAAATCAGAATTAAAAATAATTTTTCTATAATTTTTGAAATTAAAATGAATTTATTATGATTTATTGAAAATTATTTGATTAATTATCAAAATAATTAATCACTTTTAAATAATTAATAAGTAATAAATAAATAATAAATAATTAAGAGAATAATTCAATCTGATTTTTAGAAAATAATTCAGAATTATTTATAATATAAATTAATTAATTAAATAATTAATTAATCAATTTACAAAATAAATAAAACTGATTTTTAAAATTAATAAAAATAAAAAGTAAAAATAATTTCCAGAAACATATGTCAGAAAACAGACATCTGATAAGGTGGATCAAAACCGAGTTCTGGAAACGGGTCAACCGGGTTGGATTTCGGGTCTGTGAAGAACACCACCGGAATCTGGGTTTAAACCCAGAATCCGGCGACTTCACCGGACTCCGGCGAGTCCAATTCCTGGCCAAACGGACACCGTTTGGTTCCGTTTTTGATCCCAAAACATCCCAAACTACTTCCCCAATCTGTTTCAGGCCAAAATCGACCAGAAACATCCCTGGATATCATTCTCCGAATAAAATCATCAAGAACTCCGGCCAAAAATCCAAATCACTCATTTGTACATAACATCAAACGTTATATAGTACAAAATGAAGCTAAAAACATATACAATCAAAGCCCTAACATTACAAGAACCAAATATTCACAGAAATCATCGAGTTGTGTTTTGAAAATTCGACCTAAACCCTAGAAATCGTGAATCACTATCCAAGCATCGTTTGTTCAATTAAACACCATGAATCGACTGTAAATCATCTAACAAAGCTATATCAATCATCAAAACATCAAAATAACCCCAGAATCAAAAAGTCCTAATTCGAACATAAACCCTAGAAATCAAAAATCAAAAACGATGCAATAAAACGTGAAATTGATGCAAGAAACAGAAAGAACAGATCAAAACCTTCAATTTGGATACTCGAATCACTTTTTTTGGTGCTGTAATCAGATCAAAATAACGACTTGAATTCCTAACCCGAACCTGTTCTTCCCGACCTGATTTTAGAGGATTTTTGGTAATTTTGCATATTTTAATGATTAATTTAATTAATTAAATAAAAATTAGGCTATTTATAGTAGTAAAAATAATACTCCTAATTAAAATTAAGGGGCTAATTATACATTAAATAAAAATATTGGGCCCTAATTTTTATAATTTTTTAGTATTAAAATTTAATTTATAAATATTTTATATATGCAATATATATGCCAATAATTCCCAAAAATTGTGAATAATGCAAAAATGCAAAGAAATAATATAAATGAAAGTCCTATAATTTTATAAAAATAAAAATGTGATTTTTGTGGGGTTTTTGACACCCAATGGGGCCCGAAAAAGTCATTTTTCGCAAAACGAGAAAATTTATAAATTATTTAGATGTTCAGAACAAGGCGATTGTAAAAGCCATTTGATGAAAAATAAGGCCCATTATTTTATTTGAAATACTGGCTTTAAAATCATCGTTTGGGTCGTAAAACGTTTGAAATAAAACCTATGAATGCATAATAAAATATCTGAAAAATACCTTAAAAATACAGAAATAACATGGGATATACGTATCACGTAACAGTTAGGGTTTATCAGATAATCACACATAAATGACACATTAATACACATATTTTATTATAATCATGATATAATATAAACGTAAAGTTCTCAGTCGTTACATCCTTCCCCCTTAAAAGGATTCTGTCCTCAGAATCTTCTATGAAAACAAATGAGGGTATTTCTCTAACATTTCACTTTCGAGTTCCCAGGTTGATTCTTCAACCATAGGATTTCTCCACAACACTCGCACTAAATATACAGACTTATTTCTCAACACTTTCTCTCGCCGGTCTAAAATTCTTACCGGCTGTTCTATAAAAGACAAATCAGGTTGGATTTCTATCGGCTCATACTCGATTACATGCCTAGAATCAGGATTATATCGCTTAAGCATGGACACGTGAAACACATTGTGAATATGCTGCATATGAGGCGGTAAAGCTAATTCGTATGCAACTTTTCCCACTTTCTTCAAAATTTCAACGGTCCAACGTATCGTGGTTTCAATTTACCCTTATTGCGAAATCTGGTTAATCCTTTCCATGACGATATTTTGAGTAGTACGTTTTCTCCTTCCTGATAGTCCATATATATTATGGCTTGATCTGCATATTTGCGTTGCCTGTTTTGCGTTGCATCAGGTCGTTTTCGAATGAGTTCAATTTTTTCTTTCGTATGTTGAATTAGTTCTGGACCCAAAATTTTGCGTTCTCCAACTTCATCCCAATATACTGGTGATCTGCATTTTCTCCCGTACAATGCTTCATACGGTGGCATTCCAATGCTGGCGTGATAGTTGTTATTATAAGAAAATTCCACCAGAGGTAAATGTTCATCCCAGCTGCCTTCAAAATCGATCGCACAAACTCGTAACATGTCTTCAATCGTTTGGATAGTTCTTTCACTTTGCCCATCGGTTTGCGGATGATAAGCGGTACTCATGTTCAATTTAGTTCCAAGACATTCTTGAAATTGTCTCCAAAATCTTGAGTTGAAACGAGGATCTCGATCAGACACGATAGATACTGGAACTCCATGTCGCATCACAATTTCTTTGAGATATATGTGCACTAGCTTGTCGAGTGAAAATCTTTCATTGATAGGTAGAAAATGTGCCGACTTCGTGAGTCTGTCAATGATTACCCATATCGCATCATGATTTGCCTTTGTCCTTGGTAATCCTACCACAAAATCCATCGCTAGATGTTCCCATTTCCATTCTGGAATGTCTAATGGTTGCAATAATCCACTCGGACGTTGATGTTCCGCTTTAACTCGCTGGCATGTGTAGCACTTACTTATCCATTCAGCTATTTCCTTCTTCATGTTCGGCCACCAGAAGTTTTCTTTCAGATCACGATACATTTTTGTACTTCCTGGATGAATGGAATACTTCGAATTGTGCGCATCTCGCATTATTTCTTCTTTTAATTCTGCTACGTTAGGGATCCAGATTCTCGACGCAAAGCGTAAAATTCCTTCATTATCTTTCTGAGTTGTGATTTCTTCTCCCGTCAGGTCGTCATCTTGACTCATCACTTCATTTTGACAGCGGCGAATCTTTTCTAACAATTCCGGTTGGAAAGTCATAGTGTAGATAGCTTCTGCAGATTCATTGGGAATACGAATCTCAATTTCCAATTTGTCGAATTCCTTGATTAAGTCTTCACACGACGTTAACCGATTCAATCTTTTTTTCCTGCTCAGCGCATCTTCTACAACATTTGCTTTCCCTGGATGATAACTGATCGTGGCGTTGTAATCCTTTATCAATTCCAGCCATCGACGTTGTCGCATGTTCAGCTCCTTTTGCGTAAAGATATACTTTAGACTTTTATGATCTGTGTAAATTTCACATTTTTCACCGTAGAGATAATGTCTCCAAAGCTTCAACGCAAATACGATCGCTGCCAATTTCAGATCATGAGTGGGATATTTTTGTTCATGAGGTTTAAGTTGTCTCGAAGCATATGCGATGACGTTACCGTGCTGCATCAGTACACATCCTAACCCGCGATACGAAGCTTCGCTGAAAATAACAAAATTTCCTAGCTCGTTTGGCAATACAAGTACTGGTGCGGTTACTAACCGATTTTTCAGCTCTTGAAAACTTTCTTCACACTTATCACTCCATTCAAACTTTTCACTTTTTCGAGTTAACTTGGTCAGCGGCGTGCTATTTTCGCAAAATCTTTGACAAACCTTCGATAATATCCTGCCAATCCCAAGAAACTTCGAACTTTTGTCGGCGTCCTTGGTCTTTCCCAATTTAACACAACTTCAATCTTCGCTGGATCGACTTGGATGCCATCTCTACTGATAATATGCCCTAGAAATTGTACTTCTCTTAACCAGAATTCACATTTCAAAAATTTTGCGTATAGTTGCTCTTTCCTCAGAATTTCCAAAGCTATTCTCAAGTGTTCTGCATGCTCTTCTTCTGACTTGGAGTAAATCAAGATGTCATCAATGAATACAATCACGAATTTATCCAAATATTTCTTGAATACTCTGTTCATCAAATCCATGAATGTTGCTGGCGCGTTTGTCAGACCGAATGCCATTACCAAAAACTCGTAATGCCCATATCTTGTACGAAACGCAGTCTTTGGAATATCTTCAGCTTTAATCTTCAATTGATGATAGCTTGATCGCAAATCTATCTTTGAAAACCATGCTGCTCCTTTTAGCTGATCGAACAAATCGTCGATTCTCGGTAAGGGATACTTGTTCTTGATAGTGAGTTTATTCAATTCCATATAGTCAATGCATAATCGCATGCTGCCGTTCTTCTTCTTCACAAATAACACTGGTACACCCCATGGGGATACACTAGGTCATATGATGCCTCGGTCTAAAAGATCTTGCAGTTGCGTTGACAATTCCTTCATTTCGACTGGAGCCATCCGATATGGAGCTTTCGAAATTGGTTTTGTACCTGGTGCTAGATCAATTGTGAACTCAATTTCTCGATCTGGTGGTAATCCTGGAAGCTCGTCTGGAAAGACGTCTGGAAACTCGCACACAACTGGAATGTCTTTTATTCTAGGACTTCCTCTTTCAGTATCTAACACGTAAGCTATGTACGCCTCACATCCTTGTCGAATCAATCGTTTAGTCTGCATCACAGTAAGAAATTTCTTCTGTTGTTTTTCGCCTTTGAATATTACCGTTGCATTTTCCGCAGTTCGCAATTTGACTCTCTTATTCGCACAATCTATCTGAGCGTTATGACATGCTAACCAATCCATTCCCAAGATAATATTGAATTCTCCTAGCTTAAAAGGAATTAAATCTACCGAAAAATGATGTCCGGTTATTTCTATATCACACGCAGGACATACTCGATCTACCGGAACTTGGTCGTCATTCGCTAATTTTATAATTAACGTTTCGCTCAACCATTCGATTTCATAATGTAACTTATCAAGAAATTCTTCAGAAACAAATGAACGAGTAGCTCCAGAATCAATTAATACTTTTGAACTTACGGAATTCACCAAAAGCGTACCTACAATAACACTCAGACTCTGCACCGCTTCTTTCATGGTCATGTTAAAAGTTCTTGCTTTGGGTTGATTAGGCGGCGGCGGAGGTAATGCTAACACTCTCGGAACACTGGCTGCCATAGCTGGTCCTTTGCAATTTCTGGCGATATGCCCTTTCTTTCCAAACTGGAAACAAGTCATCTCTGTTGTTCTACCTGTTGGACATTCGTTAGAATAATGCCTTTTCTGCTTACACCGATAACACGGTACGTCCCTTTTTATACATACACCGGTATGCTTTCGATTACATGTCTTGCAGTATGGCACTGGAACTCTGACCATTCCCTGCTGACTGGAGGGTTGGAAACGATTACCTGCCTTCTGTGAACCTTGTCCTATCCTTTTAAAATTCAAATTTGCCCGGGCTAGGAAATCCCGGCTTTCTGCTGGAGCGATCTTGGAAACTTCCCTGTCCCTTGTCTTGCTGAGATCTTTCACTTTCCCCTTCTATAATCAAAGCTTTCTGAGCTATGGCGGTATACGTCGTTAATTCGAAAACTGCAACTTGGCCACGAATCCATGGTCGTAACCCTTCTTGAAATCTTTGAACTAACTTCTCTTCAGTGTCAACCTGTTCTGGAACAAACCTAGCCAACTCAGTAAATTTGGCTTCATATTCTGCCACGGACATATTTCCCTGCTTCAGTTCTAGAAACTTAATCTGCATTTGATTCTTCACATAGCGAGGAAAATGCTTTTCTAAAAATAACTCTTTAAACCTATCCCATGCAATAACTTCTTCACCCTTTAAGGCCTTTTTAGATTCCCACCAATAATTCACCTCTCCTTTCAACAAGTAACTAGCAAAATCAGTCTTCTGGTCCTCACCTACCTTCACTAGTACGAACGCTTTATCTACTTCTTTTAACCAGGTGGTAGCTTTAATAAGATCAGTAGTTCCTTCAAACTCTGGAGGTTTAACTGACTGAAACTGCTTAAAAGTAACAACAGGTAATACTTGTGGTAATTGAGGCTCAGGACGAGGTGGCTGTTGTAACATTTGTTGTTGTATCTGCTGTTGCTGATGCTGCTGCATCATTACCATCTGTTGTTGCATCAGATGGAACATTTGGTTCATGGTCTCATTAGTCTGGTCTTCAGAATTGCTGTTAGAGGTCTCAGCCCTAGTCTTTCTTTTTGCTGCCATCTTCTTCTAATAATAAAACAGGTGATATTTATTTAACAGTTTAATAAACAATTGACAATATGTATGGAAAACAATTTATCCTATATTAATAACATAGTTTATTTAAAGAAAATAGTTGCTGAATGTACAGACTGGAAATGTAAACAGTTAAATAAAATAATTGTTCTCTTTTTTTTTTCAACAGGAATTATAATATGAAAAACTGTAAAGTGAAAGTAAATGCTGTAAAACTGTAAAGACTGAAATTTAAATAAAAGAATTTGAAAAAGTTCATCTTATATATATGTGACACCAGCTTCAGGTGTAAATGCTTGATACAAAAGGTCTCGGGCTACTGGTCATCACTACGGCTACAAGTCACACTATCGCTACAAGTTAAACTACTACTACAAGTTAAACTACTGATACACACCTACACACTACTAAGTTATACTATGCTGCCTCTATATACATATGTACTCTGGAGTCACTGTCTCAAACCATCTCAGAACCCAGGCGGAATACGCCTAAGCTCCTCTCTAAGTGCCTGGACCAAAGTCTGTGCCAAGCGGAAAACCCTGTAGAACTCTGCAAAAGAAGGAGGTCCATCATGAGTCAAATCATCCAGCTCCCAAGTAGCACTCATCAACACTGACTGTAATCGCTGTCTCATATAATAATCCGGCTGTAGGGCCGCTAACGGTCCTCTGTCCCTCTGATCAAACAGATGCATAATTTCCTGACACTGTGCCCGCCAATACTCCACATCATCCCTCATAACTCTATACTCATGGTATGGTACCATATGCGGCTGAGCAACCTGACCTACTGACTCCTGAGATGGAACCCTCGAAATACCTGCACCCTGCTGGGGTAAACCTAACTGTAGATCCACATCATGCTCTCCCATCCCCTATACTGGAATCATCTGAACTATGTCTGGCTCTGGGGCATGCACTGGTATAGGAGGTAACAATGGTGGTGGTGGTAATTCCTGCTCAATACCTAGTATAAACTGGTGCTCAATAGGTAAAGAAACCATCGGCTCGAAGAACTCAAATGGATCAAACATCTCTATGGGGACATGCACTGTCCCCTGTACTGGTGGTACCGGCTCCTGTGGCAATGGTGGTGGAGGTGGTAGAGGAGGAAACATATACTCAGATACTGGAGGTATGGCTGGTGCTGCTGGCCCAGTGACTGTCCTCTCGGAAGATGCAGAATAACCAGAAGATGCCATCTGGATAATGTACCAAAGAAAAGAAAAGGTCACTAACAAACCTAAGATTATTTCCATATTCTAATCTGACCTAAATCCTAACACTATTCTTCCTAATTTGACTATCCCTATCTTATGTGATCTCTCTATCCTATCTTAATCCTAATGTTCTTGTTTTCAGGGACCAAACCTACAGCTTTGATGCCAAACCTGTAACGCCCTCAAGACCCGGGGTATAAGTCTGGGGGTTACTAGCTAATCACCAAACCTGTACAATCTGATTAACAATTAATAAAGAAATGAAATTAAACCCCTTTAACACTAACCAGGATCTTTTTAGGTTGAAGTATAAAAACAAGAACCACTAACTACTTTTATTACAAACCAACATTCAAAGTCTCACAAACTCTCTTTATTACAAACCATTGTCTAATTCATTTTAAACTAAGTTCAACTTTTATTCAAACACACACATATACTATCTATCAACACTCCACCTGCTCGGGCAACTCAAAGCTTTCTTCCTGGATTGGGATCAACACCTTGGGTATGAGAGGATCCCGAGGCTTGACCCGCTTCTTTACCACTCGAGTCCTGATTGGTTTCATATTCCTTCTTAACTGAAAACAATAAGGTGAATAACAACAAAAGGGCTGAGCCAAAAATTGCTCAACAAGCCCATAAAATATAAACAGTGTTAAGGCATTTTAAATGAATTCGTCATCCCAGGTATATCTGCAAAGATATAACCTCACGAAAATTGAAAGAAGGCCATTACTGGCGAGTACAAATAAACTAAACTGGACACAAGCTCGCATCTATATTCTGCTGATCAGTCAGAATATAATGCAGATCCATATCTCAATATATAGATCCAGTCGGGTACCCAGGCACTACGGCCCACGTCGAGGCACCAGTCATCCCGGTCCTCAGGATTAAGACACACTCAATCCCAAAATATCATTATCCAGTCCATCGCTTAGCAACCGGGACAATCGGTATGCTTTGATATATTCAAAACACTAGAATATATCAATCTCCATGTGTTACTAACAGAATATGAATCAAGAATCCAAAGAAACGGAAAAATCAAGAATTGAAATGAAATATGAACAAAGGAATAGGGATTGTATATTAGTGATCAAGAACAATGATCAAGAGAATGTAAATGTGATAAATATTTAAATCAATATCACTATTCTGAAAGTAAAATAGGGGAAAAACTTGCCTTCTGCGCGACTCACTGCAATTGAATCACTTCTGTCTATCACCTTGGACTATTACCGACTCAACTGGCCTGGCTGGCTTAGCTTCTGTTGGCAAAACAGACTGGTTAAGTCACATCGTACTTCATTTGCATCTTGAATCGACTTCAAACCGATCCTAACATCTACCCATGCGCTTATGACCGATTCGTGTATTACATATAAGCAAGTAAGACTCAATTAACCACGTAATACACATAAGCACATAAGCACATAATCATTTTTATAGTTAAAAATAGTTTTTTTAGAACCAAAATCGACTCGCTGATCACTCAACTGATCGTTATCTGACTCGTTTCCCATTTTTCCGGAATTTTTCGGACTCGTCTCCGCACGTAACTCGACTGATAATCAAACAAGTCACAAAATCAACTAACTTCTAAAAGAAATTAAGCTTTGATATTATTTTTAATGAAAATGATTCATTTTTCTGAGTTAACAGGCTTTCGTTTCATGCAAAACGGACTAACGGTTGAATTATTATTAATTAAATACTGATAATTCCATTTATTAATCATTATAAATAATTATTACTAATTTTTAAAACCCAAAAATAATTTTTAAATCATTATTTAAGAAAATCAGAATTAAAAATATTTTTTCTATAATTTTTGAAATTAAAATGAATTTATTATGATTTATTGAAAATTATTTGATTAATTATCAAAATAATTAATCACTTTTAAATAATTAATAAGTAATAAATAAATAATAAATAATTAAGAAAATAATTCAATCTGATTTTTAGAAAATAATTCAGAATTATTTATAATATAAATTAATTAATTAAATAATTAATCAATTTACAAAATAAATAAAACTGATTTTTAAAATTAATAAAAATAAAAAGTAAAAATAATTTCCAGAAACATATGTCAGAAAACAGACATCTGACAAGGTGGATCAAAACCGGGTTCTGGAAACGGGTCAACCGGGTTGGATTCCGGGTCTGTGAAGAACACCACCGGAATCTGGGTTTAAACCCAGAATCCGGCGACTTCACCGGACTCCGGTGAGTCCAATTCCTGTCCAAACGGACACCGTTTGGTTCCGTTTTTGATCCCAAAACAACCCAAACTACTTCCCCAATCTGTTTCAGGCCAAAATCGACCAGAAACATCCCTGGATATCATTCTCCGATCAAAATCATCAAGAACTCCGGCCAAAAATCCAAATCACTCATTTGTACATAACATCAAACGTTGTATAGTGCAAAATGAAGCTAAAAACATATACAATCAAAGCCCTAACATTACAAGAACCAAATATTCACAGAAATCATTGAGACCTTCTTGTATACACACCATTTTCTCACTAATTTCTTTAAAGTAATGGCACCAAAGGACATCATTTTTAATGGAGCCAAGTTTGTTCCTAATAACTACATGGCTATTCTTTCTAAGGACGAGGCTCCTTCAGAACTTCATTTCGTCCAAGACCTTCTTGCTCGAAGTGAAATAGGCTATGCACTGACCCAACCCCGGGCTCTTTCAGGAACACATATACTGGAATTTTGGAGGTCATGTGTTTATGATGGTGGTGTACAAGCTGGGTCCCCAAGTATTATCTTTACAACAGGGGAGGATGGACATGTGGTGACTGTGTCTACTGTTCGTCAAACTCTACATCTTCCAGAAGATTATATTTTCAATTCAACAGTTGAGGAGCCAGCTCTTCAACAAATGATGGAAAATCTAGGCTATAAAAAGCCTTTGGCAAAGCTGGGACAATTGAAGAGACCCCACATGATGAGGGAGTGGAGTTTCTTCTTTGACTGCATCACCAGAGCTTTTACCAACAAATGCTCCAATTTTGATACAATTTCAATCCTTAGTCAACAAATTGGGTATGCTCTACTTTATCTAACTCATTTTGATTATGCCAGTGTTGTGATAGGTTTCATAGGTGATAGGATGACAGAAGATAGAAACACAGTTTATTTTGCTAGATTTTGTCAGCTTATATTCAGTTTCTGTTGTTCTGATGCACCTCAGAATTTTAATGAGTCAATTCCACCATTTAAACTTTCCAAAAGGGCTTTCACTGACTTATTATCTACTGATAATAAGAAGACTGTACTAAGACCCCTCCAAATTCCTCAATCAGTCAAACAAGTCTTAGTAAACTCTGACCCAAACACCTATACTGCAATATATCCTGATGTAGCACCAGTTCAACCTCCATCAGCACCTACACAACCTACCACTTCACAACCACAACCTACCATCAGAACATATTTCAAACCAGCACAATCCTCTCACCAACACCCATATGCTGCAACATCAAGACCCAAACCTTCAAAAGCAAAATATGTTCCTAAATCTCCACCAAGGAGAAGACTGATGATACTAAGGGATGAATCTGATGAAGAAGAGGAGCAAGTCCAGGTTCATGCATCAGAACCTGTGACGGTTGAAGTTGAAAATGTGATTTTTCAGAAGGAAATAGAAGCTGAAGGGTCTGAAATTCAGAAAAGGAAAAGAACTGCAAAGTCTGATGCAGATCATGTTTCTCCACCATCCAGGAGATCAAAGAAAATGAGAGCAGGAAGGCATTTGGCACAACCTCACTTTGAGATCAAGAAGCTGAGGAAGGGGATCAGGAATCTCTGATCTCATCTGAACCAATTATTATTGAAGCCCTTCCTCAAGCTAAAGACACTGTTCCAGACACAGTGATCACACCTCCTGTCTCTTCTATTAAAGAAACAACAGTTGAAGATTCAGGATTAAGTCCTAAAATTGACATCCACAGGATGAACATTCCAACTGTTCTCTATCTGGAAGATCCAACTGCAGCTCAACCATCTACTGTTACTTCTCCAATCTTACAGGCTGAGATACCATCTACACCAATTCTGGATCTGGAACCTGAAGATCAGAATTGAAATGAAGCTGCTACAGAATCTCCTTCAGTTACACAAACTTTGGTGTTATCAGAAGATGAGGAGATTCTAGCAAGTTCTGGAGAAAGTGCTCCAGTTCATGCTCCCATTCTTGGAAATGAGGAATTGCTTAAATTTAATGAAAAAGATGTTCCTGTTCCTTGGGAAGAAACTCACAGAGGAGTTGAGTGGACCAAGAAGTGGAATGAATCTGATTTCACTCCAAGCTCTAAAGTTCTAACAGAGCATATTGCAAAAGCTGATGAGTTGTTGACAAACTCTGATTTCAAGCACCAACTCAAAGTCACAACTCTAAGTACCAAAAACCTTCAAGGTCCACACTCCATTACTCATGAAAAAGTTGACAAACTTCTGGAAAGAGGTGATAAGCTGGATATGGAGATCAAGCTAGATAAAAAGAGGTTTATCAGACCTATTTATGAGAAAGTTGAAGCTATTGAGAAGGTTCAAGAAAAGCAACAGGCCCAACTTACTGAGGTCCTGGAGAATCAAACCTCTCAACAAGCTCAATTGAATGAAATTCAATCTTCAGTAGAACTTCTTCTCTCTCTCCTACTACCAGATGATGCCAAAAAGGGGGAGAAGGTAGTTAAGTCCAAACGCTCAACTAGTAAAATACTGAAGAAGAAGGATGATAAAGGTGATGACCAAAGAAACTCTGATAAGAGTAGAGGTCAGAGTCAATGTCAAGGAAAAGGTCAAGGAAAATCTTCACAGAAAGTAATTTCTGATGTTAGCAAATCTTCTACACAGAAGAGTCAAGTTCTGATGATGTGCATGCTAAAAGTCTGATGTCAAGTTCTGATATCCTGATTCAGTCAGGATCTAAAGACTCTCAGAAGTTTTTACAAACTCTGAAGCTAAAGGGAAAGCAGACTATTGTCTACTACAAAGTTCCTAAAATTCAGACACTTGATGAAGAAATTGCTAGAAGACTATTTCTCAAGCATAATCCTGGAATGGATTTAGAGACTTTAAAAGAGGAAGAAGCTAGATTTGCATCTGAGAAGACAAATCTAAAGTCTAAAGCTTCTGATGCAAAGAAACCTCCAAGGCATAAGGTAAAAGGCATTGTAATCAAGGAAAGGTCAAATTCTGAGGCTTTAAAGCCCAAGACAAGACCA
Source organism: Apium graveolens (assembly GCF_009905375.1). Taxonomy (NCBI): domain Eukaryota; kingdom Viridiplantae; phylum Streptophyta; class Magnoliopsida; order Apiales; family Apiaceae; genus Apium; species Apium graveolens. The sequence goes on from NC_133656.1 coordinate 169,123,777, forward strand.
CAAGTTGATCCCAAGGATAAAGGGAAAGGAAAGATTAATGAACCAACAAAGCCACAGGAGATGAAGATTCCTCAAATCCTGATGAAACTTGTATGCAAACTGGTTCAAGTATTTGATGATGCTGCTGCAGTAGATGAAACTGTTCAAACTCTGAAAAAAAAGAAGATAACTGAAGAATCTAAGATAACCTTTGACACAGCTCAAGTTGTTCATAATGAAGAACATCAAGCTACAGAAGAAACATCAAATTCTGATAAAGTCATCAAAACATCAACCTCTAACAGTGCTCAAGTTGATTTGAACAAATTGACAGTTACTGATAAGAGAAAACTCCTATGGAAGAATGTTAATCCATCAGATTCTAAGAAAAGCCAGCTGCTATCTAATTTCATGACTGTTGGATTGAAAGCCAGAGGAGCAAGAGACAGAGCTGGATTAGGTTCTGAAGAAGCCAAGATCAAGATAAGAGTTGAAGTAGTTACAAGAGATCCATTTTTATTGACTGACAAACCTCTTGAAGAAGTTACACAGAAACACCTTAATAAGGTTATATATGTTCAAGTGGTACTGGATGCTCATGATAAGCATAATGTCAAAGAAAATCTGATTCTATTTCTTGAAGATGGAAGAACATATCAAATGTCAGAATCAGATATGCTGAACAAATCTCTGAAAGAACTTCAATTCTTTCATTATCTTTTGGAGATAAAATCTGAGATTTCCTAGAGATGGTCAAATTTCATCATAAAGACCATAAGAGATAAATCAAGAATTTCTGGATCAAGGGTTACATAATTTGTTCCAAACATAGTTGAAGATGATGGAAGTGAAATTTCAATGAAGAAAAATTCTGCTAAACTTGAAGTGATCCTGAAAGAGAAATGTCTGTGCTATAATGAAGACTCTTCTAATCCAAGGATGATCAGACTTGGTGATGGTTTATAAAGAAATCATATCTCAGCACTTAGGACTGCAATCTATCAGATTGGAAGTCAAGGTGAAGAATTGAAACAAGTCAAAGCTACACTATCTCAAGTCTTGAGAAATGCAGAAGATAAGCTGATATCAAACTTTGTCAAGAATCACTTTGGATTCAGATTGACTCAGTAAATTTGGTAAAAGCTACAAGGACTATAAGTTGTAGTTAGTTGTCTAAATAAACTCTTATTGCATTTGTACTTAAATGTTTTTGACATCATCAAATCTATTAACTTGTATATTTTACATAATTTACAAGTTGGGGGGATTGTTAGATATATTTAAGATGTCATGTCTAATCTGTTATGTTTAGTTTCAGAGCTTAATATAAGGACTTACTGGAAATCAGAACTTAATGAAGTCAGAACTTATATCAGAACTTAAGGCCGTCAGGATTTATATCAGGACTTAAGTGCAGATACTTCAGATAAGGAAAACAGCTGATTAACAGGAAAGGATCGTGACTAAAACAATAGAAGATATGCATGAAGAGTTAGAAGACTAGAAGACTTGTAGAATATAATATATGATTGATATATTTTAGGAGACAGAATTATATTCCATATCAATTAGAAGATATCTTGTAACTGTGTACTATATAAACACAGCTTAGGGTTTACAATATATGTATTATCATTCACGAGAAAGATTATACATTGTAACCTAGCAGCTCTTAGTGATATTGTTCATCACTGAGAGAGAACAATTGTTCTATTATAACAGAGTTTATTAAATATACTTAATTAATGTTACATACTTGTGTTCAAAATCAATTTGATTGTATAAACACTATATTCAACCCCCTTCTATAGTGTTGTGTGACCTAACATGTGACAACACAAGTGCCATAGCAATCTCAAACAATCATGTTTAGCACTCAAGGACCAAACATATTGATATAAGGTATCATTTTATTTTAGAGAAAATAATGAATGGAATTGTGGAACTTCATTATGTTCCCACAACGGACCAAATTGTAGACATTTTCATGAAGCCACTTGATGAAGTTACCTTCAATAAGTTGGTTAGTGAACTTGGCATGTTAAATTTGTCCAATTAATTGGAAATCAACAAATGTAATTTGGCACGGGTAAACTTTACTACCCCTATGATGATTCTTTGAGGGGAAAGTAAGTTTACATATCTATTCATTATATATATCCATGTTTGTAAACTTATTTTGAAGCTAACTGATTTCCATGTGCTACATGTTATATGCTAGTGGTAAGTAAGTTAGAGCTTTTGATGCAATATATGAGTTATTTGAATGCTTACATGTTATATATTATCTCTGATACAAACACTCTTGATATTGATATTATTATATTAGGAGTAGATTTTAAATTGGTTCAGTCTTGTGTTGTCTAATCAATTGGTGCATACTTATTGGATACACTCCTGGCATAATTAATGGCTTATATGACTTATAGGTTGATCCTATGTGTAACTCTGATGATCTTGCTATGCTTATGTTTTGTTATGGATATTAAATCCTGATATATGTTTTATATTCTGATTATCTTATGAATATCTTATAAGCTTAAAATAATGTTCATCTCATTCCTCTATAGTATTGATCTGTATTGGACTAGCTTTGAATTGTTTTGAGTTGATGAGATTTGTTTGAGTAGCATTGTCAAAAGAATCAGAAAGCATGATCATCTGAGACATCCTTCATGAATCCATATGGTGGTAAGTAAAGGTAAAAGATTTCTGGTTCTGTAATTAGTCTGTTCTTGATCATCAAATTCTCTGATATTGTACTTCGGATGTTTGTTGTCTTCAACACCCTCAGCGGTTTTAGGAACTGAGTAAGAGCCTATCAAACCTCATAGGTTCTAACCCAAGTCATTAGAACCAAACACCTCTCAAACAGTATTCCATTACCTTAATATGATACAATCCCCAGATTTTGCACTGATTCACTTATTTTTCTTGAAATATCAACTTAGTGATCAGGCAAATTACCATTTGGTTTTGGAGTTGTGTTGAGGATGAGGGAGATAGTTCCAAGAAGCACCACATAAGGAAGGAAATGTCAACCCTACAGCTCTGTCTCACACAAAGAAGTGAAGTATGTATAACCTGAAACATCTGTAAGCCCATCTGTATTCTCTCAAAAGGATATAAAGCTGAAAAAGGCATATAAACAGTTACTAGATGCATTCTCCCAACAGAATGTTATCTAATGAAAATTCGCCTGTCAGCCAGGGCATCTGTATAAGAGTCACTACTCCTTGATTAAAATGTTTCAAATGCACATGTGAGATTCACACACACAAGGAAGGTATTGACGCAACAATCATTGTCAAACCATATTAAGGTTAATGGAAATAGGTTGAATCCTGGATCATGTTCTACTCTTTATTTTTGATCTTGAATGAGAACACATGATCTTGTTGGTTACTTTGATAAGTCCTCACAGACTTCAGAAGAAATCTTTGATCCCTAATGGCATATCGTTGATCACTGGTTATCTTCCCAGAATTCAAATCTGGATATGATTTTGACTTAGTCAAAATAGAAACTTGTAAATGAGGACTCGGATATCAAATGACGAGTTTATGAGGTATACTTCTTCATGGAAGTTGAGGGATATCAGGAATTATGCCACTTAAAAGAATCATAATTTCCCCTCTCAGAAGGAACATTTATGAATCCTAGTTTCTCGCAGGTACACTTGGATGTTTAGATCTTTGAGTGAGTGACACACTGTAAGACTGAGTGACAAACACTTGAGTGTAGAGTGGAGTGAAACACAAAGTGAGATCACTAAAGAGAAATCACACACTTGCACTGTGAGGAATGGTTACCAAATAGTCTCTTCACTTGGTTGGTTGATCCTAAGGTTTTACTCTGAATACATTTTGAAGGATTACTCAACTAAGGGGGAGAGATTATAAAGAGATTATGGACTGATAGTCTTTCTGTAACTAAGAAGAGGGATTTTTAACTTTATTGTAATAAGGAAGGGATTCTTCATCTTAAGGGGAGAGATTATTAGACTTTGGTTACAAGTTCCAAAATGTTTTTTGTGTGCTTTATGGGAATATCTGAAGGTTATTGAAGACAGTATTTGGAAGACGTATCTATCTGCACCTTTATATAAGGGAGAGAAGAATTTATTCTCTACTAAAGCTGAATGTGTATAGAAGATGTGGTAGATATAAGATAGTATTATTTCCAAGTCCAGGATTGAAAGTTGAAAGCTGATTGAAGATTTTTGGATAAGGTTAGTTGAGTTATCCTCCAAACTGTTGCTTCTCCATTATTATTTGACCTTCAGGTGTAACAATCAAATAGGGGGAGATTGTTGAGCAAGATTAAAGCTGTATGTATAACTCAACAATACTGGTTTGGATAACTCAACATAGAACAAGGAATTTGAAATAAACTATGTTATATTAGGATCAGTACATATTATTTATTGGGTATATGCACAAAAGGTTTTGTTAGCTGCAGTGAAGAAGACATCAACAGTGATCCGTATGAAGTTCATTAATATATCCAGGCATCAGAGAAATAAGGTTGGAGTCATTCGAAGAAGTTGTCAGAATCAGTGTGAAAACCTCAAGGATTCCTAGTGAAGTTGGTTATATTTGGTAGAAGACTTAACAGTGGTTTATACAGGTATAATACGAAGGCCTGAGAGCGGAACTAGTCGTCTGTGAACCAGACCCGTGCACGAGATGTCAGTTATCCGTGAAAGGAAATGGAGTATTATTTTTAAGGAACACCGTTAAGTGGATTTTGTACTCGAGGAGTCTGGAAATATTTTGAGGTAAAAATCCCGGAGATTAGAAGGCCTACAGATACAGAGGAGTACAACCCGATGACTAAAGGCAGCCACGTATTTCTTTATCTCTCCTACAATTCTACCACAACAAAACCAACGAATTGCAGCAGAAAAACAATACTTCTCAGCAAAAACACCATTAAAGCTCTGCAGAATTTTTCTTGTAGCGTTAGTTAATTTCATTTATTGAAATTAAGGAGAGAAGTGCTGCCCAATTTATTTCACACCATTAAAGCCTTACAAACTTATAACACTCATTATTTAAAACTCTCTTGATTGTATTTAATATCTTTTGATAGAAGCTTTGAATTCTTAGAGTGATAGTTAGAACCCCAAATTGATTGTTATTATTTTGGTTCTCTCTATATTTGTTGCTTCGAATTATTTATATTCAGAGTTGTAAGCAAACCTTTACGGTTTAATTGCTTAATAATAAGAATTATTCCGTGAATCTCGTTGTGTTTGTTTATTTCGTTTTCGAGGTTTATTTTCCGCTGCAATTAATTAACGAAAAACGAAGAACATACATTCACCCCCCCTCTGTATGTATATTTGGACATAACACAAAGTGTTTGTTGCTCGAACCGCTGTATTTCTTGAAAGAGAGTTACTTTCAAAGAAAATTAGTTGGAGGACTATAGATCTCGATGAAAATCGAGTTGTATAAAATAATATTGAACCAGAGTTGGAAAATGGGCAGGAAGTACATCAAGATGTTCCTGCTCCGGAAACACAGGTTATTCGTAGATCTAGTATGGCTCGTCATGAGCCAGAGAGATATTATGGATTTCTCTTGACTCAAGATGATGATGTAATGCTCATAGATAATGACGAGCCTCTTACCTACCAAGATGCTATGAACAGTCCAGACTCCGAGAGATGGCTAGAGGCCATGAAATCCGAAATGGAATCCATGTATCAAAATAAAGTATGGACTTTAGTTGATCCACCTGAAGGGGTAAAACCTATAAGGTGCAAGTGGGTTTTCAAGAAGAAAACTGACATGGATGGTAAAGTACAGACCTATAAAGCACGACTGGTGGCAAAAGGTTTCAAACAAGTTCATGGTATAGACTATGATGAGATCTTTTTACCAGTTGCTATGGTTAAGTCCATCAGGATTTTGCTAGCAACAGTTGCTTACTACGACTATGAGATTTGGCAAATGGCTTTCTTAAATGGGAGCCTTGAAGAGGATGTATACATGATACAACCTGAGGGTTTTATCGATCCCAAGTTTACTAAGATGGTCTGTAAGTTTCTTCGATCTATTTATGGATTGAAGCAAGCCTCAAGGAGATGAAATCGTCGTTTTCATGAAGCATTCAAAGAATTTGGCTTTATTTAAAATGAAGATGAACCATGTGTTTACAAGAAGGTTAGTGGGAGACATGTGGCATTCCTAGTACTATATGTAGATGACATATTACTAATAAGGAATGACATGCCTTCTCTACAGGCTCTTAAGACTTGGTTGGGATTTAGTTTCTCGATGAAGGACTTAGGTTATGCTACCTATATATTAGGGATCAAGATCTATAGAGATAGATCAAGGAAATTAATCGGCCTAAGTCAAAGTACATACATTGACAAAGTATTGCATCGTTTCGGGATGCAAGAGGCAAAAAGAGTATATGTCCCAATGTCTCATGGGATATTGATCTCAAAAGACAAATGCCCTAAATCATTAGATGATAAGGGCCGTATGAGCAAAGTTTCATATGCTTCGGCAATTGGATCTATAATATATGCGATGATATGTACTCGTCCTGATGTTTCATATGCCTTGAGCATGACGAGTAAATACCAGTTTAATCCTGGTGAGGGTCACTGGACAACTGTCAAGAATTTCTTAAGTACTTGAAAATGACTAAAGATTCATTTTTGATATATGGAGGAGATGAGAAGCTGGTTGTAAAGGGTTACACTAACGCCAACTTTCAGACAGACAGAGACGATTCAGTATCTCAGTCAGGTGTTGTGTTTTGCCTTAATGGAGGTGTTGTAAGCTGGAAGAGTTCAAAGCAAGAGATAATAGTTGATTTTACAATGGAAGCTGAGTATATTGCTGTCAATGAAGCAGCCAAAGAGGCTGTTTGGATACGAAAATTCATAACGGGACTTGGTGTGGTTCCATCGATCACAGATCCAGTTGATCTTTACTGTGATAATAATGGAGTCATCGTGCAGGCTAAAGAACCAAGGTCCCATTCCCGGGTAAAGCATATACTTAGGAGATATCTTCTCCTTCGAGAGATTAATGAAAGAGGAGATATACATATATGTAAAGTGCATACTGATGATAATGTTGCAGACCCACTGACTAAGGCTTTGTCACAGCAAAAGCACGAAGGTCATGCTAGTTCCATGGGTATTAGATACATGGGTGATTGGCTCTAGTGCAAGTGGGAGATTGTTAGTGTTTGTGCCCTAGAGACAACACTATTATGTTTATATTATGAAACATTTGGATTATTAATTATGATTATAGGAATTATTTTTTAGTAATTTATTATATCTTTATTTTTTGCGAAAAGATGTTAGATTAATAAATGTCCTTGGAATATGATATATAAATCTATATCTCTAAGTACGTGACTTAGAAATGAGATTATGAGAATAGTATTGATATTCCTAAAGGTCCCTAGTCAAGTATTATTGTTAAGGGACGATAATAAATATATTGAGAGTAGTGTGTTTGTTGGATGATGATCACATCTCATTGATCATAGGTATGGTGATACTAAAGTCAAAACACAGGCACATGTATTAAATACATGGTGCTGGATTGACCCGTTGTGAGATACTACATGTTTAGAGTGTCATAAGTTAATCTCACAGTGATAATGATGTATTGGTCCTTTGACCTGAAATCATTATATTTCTATACGAGAATTAATATATTTTGATACTATTGAAAGTTATCCTTGACCGGGTAATAATAAAAGTAGACATTGGGTACATTATGAATCGTATGAGAAATATGAATGATCTAGATGGGATTTAGCCCTCCTTTATTAAAGGAGTGATATTATTGGCCTCTTGATTGAGTAAGACTATAAAATGCATGTCCGTGCTCAAATACTGATTTGTTTAATAGTTTACTCATTGATCAAGGAAAGAAGGATTGAACTTTAACAGAGGATGACACAATGCATGCCTCGAGTTTGATCTAAAATATAGGGCTAAAGGGATTATATTACATTGTACATTATTCACGAAAGATTTAATTGATAACCGATTTAATTATTATTACTTGGGTAACAATGATGTATTACTAGATGTCGTTCATTGTTTATGATTTTAAATTAGATTTAAAATTGTTGCCAACGTAATAATAACGTAAAGGGTCACACAAAGAATGATTGGAAGATTATTTAATAAAAATTCGGATTTAAATTAAATGTAAGTAATTTGAATTATTTGTTATTAATTAAGTGTGACTTAATTAATTAAATAAATAGGAAATTCGAATTTAATATGAAATCCGAAATTAAGTTATTGGATGATTAAGTGAGACTAAATAATACAATAATTAGAATTTCGAATTTAATAATAATACTAACTCTAAAATTCAGTTTAGGGTTGGAGGCCCATTAACTCTTGCCTATATAATATCTCTTTCTAATAGAATTAGGGTTACACGTTTTATTGATAAAACATAAAACCCTAGCAGCTTGAAGAGAGATAGAGAGAGCAAGAAGGCGGCCTCAAGAACGTGCTAGTATACATCCATCCTCCGGGCGATCATTCGTGTGGATACCTTCAAGGCGTAGATCGTTCCATCGACGAGTTACGTGGTGATCATTCAAGACCTCCATCTTTCCATTAACGTAAAGTTTCTTAAGGTAAAACATCTATTCTCCGTAATTATCCGTTCATTATACATAGATCCTGCGGTAAGGATTCGAAAATTTTATTTTTCCGTTGCGTTTTTATGCTCGAATCCCTAAAACCACATATGGGAGGTGGTGTCTATTGATTTTGTTAAGGGACTTCCAAAGTCTAAAGGCAAGGATTTAATCCTAGTGGCTGTGATAAACTAACAAAAAACTGTCATTTGTCAGCTTTAACACATCCTTATACAGCTGCTAAGGTGGCACATGAATTTTTAGATGTTGTGGTAAGATTACATGGGATTCCCAACGCTATAATCTCATACAGAGATCCTGTTTTTCTCAGTAGCTTCTGAAAGGAGCTCTTTGCTGCTGCAGGAACGAAACTCAGGTTCAGCACCTCTTACCATCCTCAATCTGATGGTTAGACTGAAAGAGTAAATCAATGTATTGAGATGTTCCTAAGGAGTATGGTGGGAGTGAAACCGGGCACATGGGCAAGTTGGTTACCTATGGCAGAGTGGTGGTACAATACGACTCACCATTCTGCAATGGGGATGTCCCCATATCAGGCTTTATACTGCAGTGTGCCTCCATCAATTAACTATCGCCAGCTCAGATCTCATGATTCTGCAGTCTCTGCATTGTTAAGGGAGAGGACTTCAACACAACAATTGCTCAAGAAAAATTTAGTCAAAGCACAAGAGAGAATGAAGTGGTTTGCAGATAAAAAAAAGGTCAGAAAGAGAGTTCACAGTAGGTACTGAGGTGTTCTTGAAGCTACAACCTTACAGGCAGCATTCAGTCAATCTCAGGAAGAATCACAAGCTCTCTGCAAGGTATTATGTCCCATATGTGGTTACTGAAAGAGAAGGTTTCGTGGCTTATACGCTTGCCCTCCCTGATGATGCAAAAATTCACAATGTGTTTCATGTTTCTCAATTAAAAAAGAAGCTAGGCGATTTCAAGGTTGTACAGACTTCCTTACCTAGCACCGATGATTCAGGCATCATTCAACCACGACCAATAGCTATCCTGGACATAATGTTGATTAAATGAGGGACTAGACCAGCCATCAAGGTGTTGATCCAGTGGGAAAATGGCAGCCCGAATGAAACTACTTGGGAATTTATGAGAGGAATTAATGGCGAAGTTTCCAGATTTTCATCCTTGAGGACAAGGATCTTCTTAAGGGAGGAAAATTGTCATGATATTTTTATTTTATTAAAAGTATGGTCTTGGCGGGATATGTAACCCTTAAAACGGTGACGTTCAATTAATCTGTGTTCACAGGTGTCATCTAGTTGATCGTTAACTTGTAATGCTAGTTGTTAACAAACTTTGGCAGGTAGTGCATTGGGAGAGTTGCTTAATGACAATATATGTCCTGTGCTCCTGGTATTGGACCATTATAGAATGATATGAATTTTCTTCTTGTTTCTACTTGTTCTTAATTGTCTGCATTTTTCTTTCAAATATCTTAGTTTCTTAAAACAGAAAATCATAAAAATAGCAATATCGTTACAAAGATCGTGTACAATTACAATTTTTCCAAAGTCTAGATGACCCCCATAGTTGCAGTCTTGCAGGGTAAACGACTCGTTAAAATCCCAAGTATTGACTTTTTGACTTTCGAGTTTTATAACTTGGGGACAAATGGTGTCGCATACTACAAACTGCTAATTTACTACCACGTATTTTATGCATAAAAACTCGAGACAAACAGAAGAATTAGCAAAGCATCAATGAGAGGCACTGTTATCATTTTGTTGTGCTCATGTTTACTCTCAATTCTAATGTTCTCCTTTGCAGCAGACACCGTGACTGCAAATCAAACCATTAGTGATGGACATACCATTGTGTCCGCAGGAGGAGACTTTGAAATGGGATTTTTTAGCCCCCAAGGCAATCCCAAGAATCGATATTTCGGTGTATGGTTCAAGAAGATATCAAATGGAACAGTTATATGGGTGGCAATCCCAAGAGGACTTTTCGGAGTTTTAAGTTTTATATCTTGGGACAAATGGTGTCATATACTACTAACAGCTAATTCCAAGCATTTTATGCATATAAACCCAAGACAGACAGAAGATTTAGCAAAGCATCAATGGAAGGCACTGCTATCATTTTGTCGTGCACATGTTTACTCTCAATCTTAATGTTCTACTCTGCAGCAGACACGTTAACTGTAAATCAAACCATCAGTGATGGACATACCATTGTGTCCGCAGGAGGAGACTTTGAAATGGGATTTTTCATCCCGCAAGGCAATCCCAAGAATCGATATTTCGGTGTATGGTTCAAGAAGATATCAAATGGAACAGTTATATGGGTGGCTAATAGAAACTCTCCGATTTCTAACACGTCAGGTGTTGTAAGGGTCAGTAGCAGGGGAATTGTTGTAAGTACTAATCAAAGTACTACTGTCAGCATATGGAAGTCGAATTTTTCAGGATCAGTGAAGAATCCAGTGGCTCAGCTATTAGACACAGGGAACCTTGTTTTTCGTGATGAAAATGAGCAACAAAAGTTTGCATGGCAAAGTTTTGATTATCCTGTGGATAATTTTCTTGCAGGCATGAAATTTGGATTTGATTTAGTAACCGGCATTGACAGGTACTTTTCATCATGGAAAAGTGATGATGATCCATCGCCTGGTGATTATATTCATCGACTTGATAAAAATGGTTTTCCACAGCTAATTTTGTGGAAAGATTCAGATGCTTGGTATAGATTTGGACCTTGGGTTGGCTCAAGATTTAGCGGTAATTCTGTACTTAAGCCTAATGGAATCTACACAACAGGATTTGTTATAACTGAGACGGAGGCTTATTATTATTATAATCGTGTCAATAGCGAATCTCCTACAACAAGGCTGACATTGGCACCAGGTGGCTTATCAAGTCGTTATATATGGAACAGAGATAAACATATTTGGACACAATATCTGACTTCACAACTGAGAGATTGTGATCGTTATGGGATTTGTGGAACAAATGGTGTTTGCAATCTTAACAAGTCTCCTAGGTGTGAATGTATGACTGGGTTTCATCCGAAAAAGCCAGAAGATTGGGCAGAAGCAGATTGGCTTAGTGGTTGTTCGCGCAAAGTTCAATTGGAATGTGGAAATGACGGAGATGGTTTTCTGAAGTATATTGGTGTAAAATTGCCAGACACACGATGGTCATGGTATAACATGAGCATGAGCCTTGCAGAATGCGAGAACAAGTGCTTGAAGGATTGCAATTGTACAGCCTATTCAAATACAGATATTCGAAATGGGGGAAGTGGATGCTTGTTGTGGTTTGGTGGCCTGATTGATATGCGAGGCTACTCATACAATGGACAGGATCTTTATGTAAGAATGCCAGCATCTGAACTAAGTAAGCAATTTTTCTGAAGCTACTGTTATTAGGTAAAACTTCAATGCTTTTTTTTATATAGTTAGTTGAACTTTCAATATAATATATTTTTACACAGAGGATAACAAAAAATTCAGATTAAAGAAGTACCTGCGGATTATATTAGTTCCAGTGCTTGCAATGCTAATACTAATCATAGGCAGTTTCCTGTTGTATGCATACAAGGCAAAAAGGCTTAAGAGAGAAGGTAATTAATTTGGAAACTCCAATTGTTTCAATAATATTGACACGTAGACTCGCTAAAGAATTTGTTCAGAAGATTGGATATCTGGATGTAGGGTTCTGCATCACGGAGATCATAAGACTCGCTAAAGAATTTCGTTTACACGTGCAGAAAAAGGCAGACCGCAAGAGGGGAAAGACTTAGATTTACCATCATTTAGCTTCATGCAAATTGCTAATGCCACTGATAATTTCTCCAACATCAACCAGCTTGGAAAAGGTGGATTTGGGACTGTATACAAGGTGAGGTGAAAACTTCTTCTCATATGTGTTTATCGATAAATTGTTTCCAGTTTCGTAGAGAAAGAGTCAAGATAGTAGTAATGTTTCAAAGCCTGGCATAGATTTTCCATGAACTTCATATACAAACTTGTTATTTTAAATTTGATCAAAACTACTGTTAAACCACCAAATATCTTTTAGAAGGAAAGGAAAGTACCTAATCATCTGTACAGGTAGTGACCGTGGTGCGCATAAAAGAGCCAATTCTAACCTGCTAATAATAAGTTTATGTTCAGATGTTTCAAGATAGAAAGTGACATTGACCATCTGTCAGAATAAAAATGAAGATATCACATGTCCTAATTTGCAGGGGATCTTAGAAGAGGGACAGGAAATAGGTGTGAAGAGGCTGTCGAAGGATTCAGGACAGGGAGTAGATGAATTCATGAATGAAGTTTCATGCATTGCTAAACTTCAACATAAGAATCTTGTGAGGCTTCTTGGGTGCTGCATTGAGCAAGGGGAGAGGCTATTAATCTATGAGTATTTGCCTAACAAAAGTTTGGATGTTTATATTTTCGGTATGATCCAAATTAAAACTTCTCTATATTTGTTTAGTCTGTTGGTTTATGAGTATCATAGTCAAATCACCAATGCTGTTCTGCAATACAATGATTGGATTTGAATGGCAAATGAACAGATGAAAAAATGTGCCAATCATTAAACTGGCAGAAGCGGTACAATATTATAATTGGTATTGCAAGGGGACTACTCTATCTTCACCAGGATTCCAGACTAAAAATCATCCATAGAGATCTCAAAGCCAGTAATATTTTATTGGATCATGAGATGAACCCTAAAATATCAGACTTCGGACTGGCTAGAACTTTTGGAGAGAATGAAACTCAAGCAAGTACAAGAAGAGTGGTTGGGACACAGTAATAATTTCTGCAAAATTTCAATAATGTTCTTAAGATTTTGTTGCATAGTGATTTTTTCATCAAAGTAAGGACCTAAGCATTAACTGATATGTTTTATCTGTTAGAAAATTAGGATTTTAGACCTTAATTTAATTATGTTCTTGATGTTAATCCTAAAATCTAATGATTGAAAATTGTTCAATGATATTTGAACTTAAATTTTCATGTATGGTTTTAAGAATTTTTTTAATGAAATCCATATGAAATGAGAGTTGAAAGTAGCTTGGAAAAATTTGAGAATATTTGTCCCACATTGAAATAAATAAAGGAGGTTGTGTGCTTTATATGGTATTACCCACATGAGTAGTATACAACTACTAAGGTGTGTGAAGGTCCATTGTGTTGTTGAGTGCTTCACGCGCACACACGCGCCACGCCACGCACCGAGATATAGATCAGAAATTAACTTAAGTAAGTGAATATGTTTCGTTTATTACTAAAGAAAGACGGGTAAAAATAATACATATAGAATTATAAGTCATATAGGAATCAAAAAGGATAAAAATAACACCTAGAGTTACAACATTAATCATAAAAACAAAAAAAAAAATAAAAGGTGATAGAACTAAAAAATAAGTGAAAATAAAGTATCACTTAAAAAATTTATTAATAAAGAAAAACGGGTAAAAATAATATATATATATATAGAATTATGTGTCATATAGGAATGAAAAGGATAATAATAATACAATTAGAGTTAGAGTTATAACATGAATCATGAAAAGTGAAACCAAAAGGTAGGGGTACCAAAAAATAAGTGAAACTAAGTACCACTTTAAAAAATGTTTCGCTTATTAATAAATGTTATTAATATTGGAGTTTCTCTTACAACTTTTTTTTAAAAAAATGTTTACCGTCATTTTTCCCTTTAGAAAGTTACACAGTTTTTTTGCGGAAAAAGTTACACAAAGTTTAAGTTACAAAGATATTATTTAAATCAGTGAGCTATAATCCTTATAACCATACTTTTTTATTAATAAGAGAAATCATGTATAATTTGGTGCTCAAAGTATCAAAATCCCAAATTTTGGTACTTACATATACAAGCTGACTTCTATTATCTAAACTTTGTTTTTAACACAAATCAACTTCTATTCTTTGTAAATTTTATTTTCTTTTTAGTTAATATTCATCTAATCGTCTATTTACTTCATAAAATAAAAATAACATATAACTATGTATAATTTGGTGCTAAAAGTACCAAGGTACCAAAGTACCAAATTTTGGTACTTACCTGACATAAGTTGACTTCTATTCTCAATAAACTTACCAAATTTTGATACTTACATGACATAAGTTGACTTATATTCTCAATAAACTTTGTTTTTAATACAAATCGACTTCTATTCTTTGCAAAAAAATTTTATCGTAGATAACCCGCAGCCGCTACCCTTCGGGTGCATACTGGGTAAACCCTAGGCATAATCATAAATTCTCTTCCCGTGAGATTTGAACCTGTGACCAAGAGGATAGTTATCCCCTCTTTAACCAACTAAGCCAACCCCTGCGGGCTTTTCTTTGTAAATTTTATTTTTTTTTAGTTAGTGTTCATCCAATTGTCTATTTACTTTATAAAACAAAAATATTTTTTAAAGGATTTATAAATTATATTAAAAATTTATTAAGTTACGTTAAATTAAGTAAAATAACTTATATTTATTTTTAATTTTAGAAAAACTACAAACTATTAAGTAAACTACCTACACGAATTGACTTATATTCTCTGTAAACTTTATTTATTTAGAAAGTATATTAAAAATTTATTAAGTTACGTTAAATTTAGTAAAATAACATATATTTACTTTTATTTTGAAAAACTACTAACTACAAAATAAACTATTAACACGAATTGACTTCTATTTTCGGTAAATTTTATTTTCTATAGTATTATTTTAAAAATAATTAAGTAATTGTTGCGCAAGACACGCTTGAACACAATTAGTGTATCATCTGTTGCACCTAGATAATTTTTGGTTCTTCTCTTGTTGACTGACATTTCTCAGAGTAGAGTTGAGACGCGAGACTAAATGTAATAAAGCAACGACCAGTACTCATCAACAAAAGAGCTCAGTTGTTTCAATGGACTTACTGACTTGTTATATAAAATTTATGTTGTTCATGGCATTAAGCACCTGAATCACTGTTAAGTAGAGGACTAGAGAATGCCCTTGAGATTTTCTAATGGTAAAAACTGAGCAGAAAGAAAGAAGACACGAGTTCCTGGAATTTATTATGTTGTTTAATTAATACTACTACTACTAGTGTATTACTATTGTTGTTCCCGAATTTGAGCAACATGTTTGCTTGTCTGCCATAGGACCTCAGCTCTGTACATGGATATGAACCGGAAAGTGTGGAAATTGTAACGGCCTTTTCATCCAACATATCTCATGTTTTATTCGGGCCTTCATTTTTTTTTTCCAGCTTTATTATTTGTCATTTTCTTACTTTCACGTGTTTATTACGTAGGATGTCTGCTGATCAACGAATAATAAGGTTGCATTTAAAAATACAAAATATAAAAAGACGGCGACCATTCTTCCTTTAAAAATGAGGTGATTTTTCCTTGTTAATAAAGAAGAAGAAAGAAATGAGGTAATTTTAATTATCCAATCTTTTTTTATTTATTTATTGACCAATAAATTTTTTTAAAAAAATCTACTAAACAAAATATGGAATTATTCCTCTTGGACTTGATAATTATAAAATTTTGGTTCAATTCTGTAACAGTTAAGTAACTATCTTAAATGTTTAAAATGTTAGAGAAAAAGTCTGAACATTATTTTATATTTTTCAACGCTCTATCTTAATTGTATGATATGTTTTATTACGGTTGAAAACATCAAATATATCAATTAGGGATGAAAGGACTCAAACCCGAGACCATTTCCATGTTAAGTAATCTTCCGTCTTAAAAATTAAGTTATCAAAGAAATATAAAAATAAAATTTTATATCCTTCAACAGTAACAACACTTCAAATCTAAACATTTAACTTGAACATACGATTCCATACGAACTCCATAGAGTGAACTAGTGATTAAACTATTATAACATGACTAAGTTTGTGATTAAACTAACATGAACTCAAGTCTAGTGAGTAGTGATTAAGAAAAATATCAAGATCAAAGCTGACCTCAAATCGAGTCCCCGGACTGTGTACTATATTATTCAAATAAGTCAAATATAACAATTTGGTTAATCTAATTAGTTTTGCATTACCAAATTTGAGGTCAGAATGTTGAACGTGGGAACATGGTACCATGTTACTTACGTTAACAACACTCAAATCACTTTACTAATTTAATCGTGCAACATTCCTATCCATTTTAAGTTAGCCAAGATTCAGAGATTAAGACATCGTCGTATGGCTTTCGAATTCAGAATCTTTTTTAGTATAGTTTATTTAGAAAGTTTGAGTTAATTTTTTTTTCAGAAAAAAAAAATTAAAAATTATCATTTAAATTATATGGTCAAAAAACTTGTATTGTGGAATGAGTATTGTATTTTAACAATTTGGCAAAAAACTTAAAAATGTGACTTCTATCATACAAATGAATATCTGTTCTCATATATTTTTTCAAATGACAGAGAATAAACTATTAATCACCTTAGATATCCAACTCTTATCTTGTACTTTCTAATTTTATAAAAAGAGTCATATTACAAATTTAATGAAAACTACTCACTCTGTTTTTAAAGACATGTAAACTTTTTTAAAATCACATATATAATAAAATTAAATGTTGATAAATTAATTATATTAATTGATTATAATATATGGAATAAAGTTAATCTTAGAAACCCCTCCCCACTGGGCTCAGTTCCTTTTTTTGGTGCACTTGTGCTTCAATTTCCAAAAGTAGAACACCTATTCAATATTTTTCAAAAATGGAACAGATGTCAAAGTTACCTAAATAATTAGGTGGAAAATTATTAGTAAACTAGTGTTCTTTATCTACTTTATTAAATTAATAGATTTAATTTTGTTGTCAAATTCTTTTAGTTAGCAAGTGATGTTAACTTATTTTTAAGTAGATTTTTTTATTTTAATTAAGAAAGTATTTATGTGTGGTTTTCTTAACTCAAAAAAAGGTATCATGGGAAATGTGTATTTTTTGACTATGTCTCGTATTCATGGTTTTTAGAAATTTAGTTGTACACAATTTTTTTATAATAAGGTGTTGTTTTTTTATCGTATTTAAAAATTTTAAAAAAATACTTTTACATTAAGCTTGTTTTAGTTGACAAGCAAAGTTCACTTATTTTGAATAGGTATTTTTTATTTTAATTAAAAAGTTGAATATATATGGTTTTCAACTTCCCATTTCAATAACCATTTTCGCTTGTTAAAAACTACTAGCTTAGTATGGGATGATTATCATTTCTTATACCATTTTTTTAAAGAATTTTTTTTAATTTAAATTTTAAAATAATAATTTCATTCCCCGATCAAATTTTATGTTCTTTGTAGATAATATATTTTTATTTATTTTTATTTAGTTATTATAGTATTTTCATATTTAACTTTGATAATCTTAATATAACATGTGTTAAAATTTATTTATATTTCGTTGTCTGAATTTTTTCATATCATAAATTAATAAATATAATATTTTAATCATATCAATATTGAAGCTAGTGGAGCATATAGCCCCCACTAGAGTTATAATAAACTTAGTATTAATTTGACGAACAAATTATTTTTAAAATAAATTTTAGGTTAGACGTCACTGCTGAAATTTTCTAGCTCCCCAACAATATGCTTGATACTTTTAAAACTCAAAAATATTTGTAATCGATAGAATTTACTATTATTTTATTAAAAACTATAATATATTATTTTTAAATTAATTTTAAATAAAAGTAGTGTATGAGAGTATAAATTTAAGCCTTCACACAGGAGAGCTGGATACCGATTTTATTTATATATTTAATTTTTCCTAATTTTCTAAAATATTATGATATTTTATTGGTTAAAATTTCTTCATGCAACTAAAATTTTAGTGTATAATAATATTTTTGGGCTATGTATACTAGTTTTATTTTAATGCATGGTTTAAAATAAAAAAAATCATATGACATACGTAGAAAATCAAAATAAATTATCAAAAATATTAATTTTTCTAAATATTTTTTCTAGTTTAAAAAACTTCTGAAAATATTTAAAAAAATACTGGACAATCAAACTCAACAATATATGCAAATAGTTACATCTAGTTTTATAGTTGTATTTGAGCTTGCAGTGTAAATTGAATCTAGTGATATCAAATTGGAGAAAATTATATTTTTCCAATTTTTTTTAAAATAACATTTTCTATTTTTTAGAAAATGAAGCAAAACACATGTAAAATTTATATCTAAATATAATCTAATTGTTTTCCTTATATATAAGATAAAAATTAAAATTATATAGTAAAAATATTTTAAACCAAACTCCATATTTTTAACAAAATGATAACACTTTAACCCAAAAATTAATTTCAGATTTTTAACAAAATGATAACACTTTAATCCAAAAATTAACTCAGGAACGCCACTTCCTCTAGTGCCACTTTTGTCAATTTTTGAAAGGATGTACCATAAAAATGAATTGAACGCAGAAATGGGTAAAAAAGGGACGGAGCACCCCACTGTATCTTAGAAAAATCCTCAAACATTTTTCCCATTCGGGGGCTGTCATAATTCTTTTGGTTGATGATAAGCCCCTTATTTATTTATTTTTTCTTGATCTTATTCAGTTTTTCAATAAATCTCTCTCATTATTGAGAGTTTAGTACCCCGTTAGTGGTTTTTTTACCCAAATATTGGGTTTTGTTCACTTACATTGTGAGCGTCGTTTTGTGTTTATTTCAATATTCGGGATCGTAAATCTACAAGATTTGTTGATTCATTAATTTGAATTATATAAGATCAAAATTATTTCGGTTGTTCGAAAATCTGCCGATAAATTAAATTTATTTGTTCTTCCGACTATACTAGATTGTTAGATTGTCTTTTTAAAAAGACTGCATATTTGAGTGATGTGAGCAATAGATGTGTCACAAATGAAGATTTAATAAACGATAGTAGTTTGAATGAATAAAATTATCATTTGATCAACTTTTATGATTTTTGTAGATACAGTATGGCTTCATATTAATGAATTGTCTACTTGTAAAAAAAGATTGATCTTAGAAATATAAATAAAAAATATGTGAAATAAGGTTAACTTTTAAAGATAAAAATTTGTATTGAAAGTTGTAGCGGACAACGAAATTAAAATAATTTTTTTTAAAAGTGCACATGTATTAGAGAGAGCATGTAATAAAAAAAACTAATGTCATTTAGGTATTAGAAACAATAAACTATTATAATTTAGGTAAAAGAAAGATAGGTGAAATTGAGTCTAAATTAATTTGGATCGCAAAGAGCGGTACTAAAATTAACTAAATATATATTTTATTTATAGTACGTAATTTATTTAAATTTTTTTAAAAAAATAGTAATTAGATGATAGTTTAGTGTCGATGCCCTGATCAGTGTTATGAAAAAATAAAATAAGAAATCAGACTATTAAACACTTGAGTATACCACGGGGCTATTGGGAAAAAATAAAATAAAGGAATCCTACTACACATGCACGACCCAGTTTAAAAGGACGGACTCATAAAATTATCAATTGGATATAGATATTTTAGTATGTCATAATTGCGAGACACATGTATTATATTTAGCCATTCTTGTGTATTATTTAAGTTTGTGTTGGAGTTGTTTCTCAAATTCATTTTTAATAAACTTTTTGTATATAAAATATTTTATCGGTGTGTCTTTTCACATTTATAGGGCCCTAATATTTCATTTAACTCAAGGCCTCCAAAATTATTGAGATGGGTTGGGATTATATACAGATTATTAAACACTTCGATTATACGCGAATGTAGCACGTTTTATACCAAAAGAAAGTTTCTTTCATACAAACACATTTTCATGAAAAACTACGACACATGAATGCAAAATTTCATCGAGTAGAGAAAATTAACATTCTAGGATTATATTAGGGAATAATCTCTATTAACACTCTAAATAGAATATAGCGAACTATCATAAAATCTAATAAAGTATCTGTTGAGTAACCACCTGCAAAACTCTCAGCTTCACCTCCCTCTCCAGCTTGAGGGGGAGTAATGAGGGACCACCTGCAAAACTCTCAGCCACCATTCTCCTCACAGCTGTCACAGTAGCATAGCACTAGTAGAAGTCAAAGTTGTTATAGATGAGACAAGGTTGTTGTAGAGACATCATTAATACTTTTGTCACTAGGTGAATCAATATGCAGTAGCTTTTTGATATATATGTAGAACAGGGGCATGTATGAAACACAGCAGAAATGAATGAACTATAGACTTGCTCTCTTTCTACAATGATTTCTTTGTTCTTCATTACACATTGTTCTTAAACCTCTCTGCTTGTTAACAGTATCCCTATAGGCACGTGGGAGAAATCATGACAGTAAAATCGATTCGATCAAATAAATATAAGTTAGAAATCTGAATTCTGAGAAATATTGGTGTTACAAATCATACAAGTCAATATATTACAAACTATATGCAAATACTAAATCTAAGGAATTATCATATATTTAATAATTAAACCACACTTGAGATCCGTCTAAGAAGATCCACGTGAGAATCATCGTTCGGGTTGTCTAGTTTGTGCTCATGGATATATGATAAGCACTAAAAGTGATGAATTTGACTCATTTTGATTAATGTAATTGTTGCGAATGTAAGAGGGTCCACCATTATTAGGTAGTGGAAGCTAATCAAAACATGATAAATTTATAAAATTTTGTCATTATTGGGTGGATATTGACACAACATAGAAAACCTGATCATCGAATTACCAAGCCTCCAAGTTGTGCTAAGCAACGAACAAAGGAACTGGTATCGTGATACACCAAAATAGATTCGAGGACAATCCACGAAAATTGGTTCATTACATATCCAATATCCATATAAATAAATATAATGATTAAAGAACTTCCGGACGATATGAACCACCGCCGAAGGAGAGTGTTACGCGAAGGGAGCATTTGATTGAGATTAATTAACTAAAAAAATGTAAGTTCGCGACATCATTTATAATGTCGTGAAGTATCAAGGATTTAACAAAATTATTAAATCGCAAATATTAACATAATTTATAATATGGAGACTTGAACAAAATTCAACATCGACAATAAACAAATTTTCGGGACTTAAACTTACAAAAATAAAAAAACTTGTACAGCTGTGGTTGTCTTAGTTCACAGTGTGAATATTAAAAAATCTACAAGTAAATTTGGAGAGATTTTCCTAAAGACGGTTATCAAGAAAGACAATGGCATTTCATAAAAATATTGAACGATTTTCATTGTAAATTTATATATTTACTATATACAAATGTAATAGTGAACTTTATCTTGTATTAAGTTCTATAAACTTCGTAACAAGTGAGGTGCACAGTTTGATTTTAACATTATACGCTATACTTTTTTAGTTTCGTTTACTTTTAATTATAAGATTAAGATCTAGAAAACTCTCGTAAAAAACCTGAAACTGATAATCAACTATAGCAAAATCTTTCAATCTAATAAAATGTTAAAGTTAAAGAGAGTCCATGTATTGGTATTATTCTGCATTCTTATACACTAATTCAAGTTGCACAAGTTCAAGAATTTGAGAACAAATAAAAAAAGCACAAACACATTCACCCCTCATAGTATTTGTGAACCGTATCTAATTGTTCGTTTTTGCGGTTTAAACGATTGGTCAATAATCAAGTAACTATAATTTTCTTTTACCTAAAACCTTAGTTATACGTAAAATGAACAAGTGCCAGACTCGGGGAATCATGATTGAGATAGTGATTATTGTGGAAGAGTATAGTGTTTTAGTATAATTTGATATGCCTTTGAAAGTTCACATTTATCTGTATTTTACTTGAGAATATAAAATAAGTGCAAACTAAAAATTTATAAACATAAACATAATAAACTAATTAATATAAATATTATTATATGTATATGTTGTTCGGATATATAACAAATTATTTTAATATAAAACTATTCACAAATTATGATTTATTAAACTCGGATTAAAATAGGATTAGTTTTTACGATTTTTTAATTTATCCTAAACAATGATCACCTGGTTACATGGATGATATGGTCACGAATTCTATATCAAAATTTTATTTTAATATGTTTTTTTATATTTGCATGTATATATTCCATAATCTGTCGTGTTTTTGACTTTAATGTAGTCTTGTCTATGACGCCCTCAAATCCGGTGTCAGAAGATTTGGTCGTCACAATTAAATCTCAATATAAGACAGCCTATTTGATTAAAAAATAAAATTACCAGAAACAGTTGAAATATAGAATCTGCGACCACAAACTAAACCAAGATTTTTTTGAGTTACAGTTCTAGAAACAAGAATTCCAAATTTCCTTAAATAAATATTTCTGTTATTTTAAAACTCTTTTGAGCAAATCCAAATCTCAAAACTAAACTCACTAGTATAACTTTGAAAAGAAGTATACTAGACCCAATTATATGATAATACAAATATAATAAATAAAAATAAATTTATATAACAAGACTTACTTTTATACCGCATACCCTGAACCAACTATCTTCATTAAAGCTTCTTTCTCTTCTCTTTCAGAACTTCGCGGCTAAACCTCGCAAGAAGGTTAAATTTAAAGCAGGAAAATATGAGCAAAATAATGCCCAACAAGTATATTTACAGCATAATTATAAAGCCTTGAAATAATTTCGGGTTTCTCAAATAAAAACTGTTTTGATAATTGTAATACTTTTTCATTAAAAGATTTTGGTAATTAAGCAACAGAAGCTTCAACAGTAATTTAAATCTTGACAGAGAACACAATTCGTAAAACAATAACCACATTAATATTTGTAGAATGAGAGATAAAAAATAATATTTGAACAATAACAGCTTTAACAACTATCACAAGCTTTAACAGTAAATGACAGTTTTAGATTGGAATCTTTCACTGACGGACGTACTATCACAGTTGATCAGTTCATGTGATATCACCGGGTCATGATTAGTAGAAACATGTCCCACAAACACGAGCACTCAAAATAAAAGGCAATAGTTGGCCTTTAGCAAGGTATTATATATATATATATATATATATATATATATTTCATATAATACATAACCCTTCATTGGACCGCCGTCACGACCTCTTACGCATTACATCCAATCACTAAAATATTTTTTTAAATGAGCCGAATCGATCGACATCCTTATTCAAACAACTCCTCATTTCACATGGTCTGGAGTTATCACAACTGATGGTGAGATAACTAAGATAAATAGTTATTCGCTAATCACACAACAAAGTTCTATTGTATAGATTTAAAACTTAGCATTTGGATATGTGAAACAATTAATTATTATGAAAGAAGAATAGAAGAGTAACAACTGCCTTTGATTTTTAGCAGTTAGTCACACTCGCAACACCAACAAATATCTAATTTCCTAATATCACGACATAACCATATTTTGTTCTAATGATTCTGTATCCGCTACTTCTCCGGTTGTTACAAACTTGATATGCAAAATCATTAAGCTATTTACTCTTGACTTCAACATCTGGTCGGAATCGTCTCGAATGATTCACATCTATGGTTATAAGATACACTTTAACCGTCTAAACGATAATTATCCGACAAACTGGTCGTTTAAAAAACTATCGTCTACCCAGACGATAGCCCACACATAAAAAAACAATCAAACACAAGAAACTTGACCCACATCAACACATAATTCACATAGCATGTAATTCACGTATCACATAAGTCATATCGACAAAAGATAGGGTTCAATGTTTTTAAAATCGAAATCGGGTCAAAATGTGACTTTCAATAAATACGCGACTCATAAACGACTCATAAAATAAGTGACCTTTCGATACAAAAAGATTTATGTCTCGAAAGTATTTTTTTATAAAAGCAGAATATCTTTTGGAGTCTAATCGCGTTTGTTTCGTATTAACCGGACAAACAGTCTAATTATTATGAATAAAATAAGAATAATTCAATTAAAAATTATATTAATTGATTATTCAATACCTTTATGTGTTTTTAAAATGCTCAAAATAATTTTTAAAATATTATTTGGATTAATTATAAATAACTATATTTTATTTAACTATTTATAAATAAAATTAATTAATTAGATGACTTATTCAAATAATTAAATCATAAATAATCAATCAAAATAAATTATAAATAATTAAATCAAATTTGGATTTTGGAAAATAATGAAGAAAATAAGATTTGGGAATTAAATCAATTCAGTTAATTACTTAAAATAATTAACCAAATTAAATATTGAATTATAAATCAATTTGAAAATTAAAAATAATTTTTGAATTATTTTAAAAAATAATTTAGTAGAAACATTTTTTCAGGAATTGGAATTAGGCTTTTCAGATCAAGCTCGGGTTTTAAACCGGGTCGTCTAAGAACATAGTCGGGTCGGTATGAACACAGCCCAATCTCCGGTGAGTGTTGATCGGCTTTGGCGACTTCAATCCTCGGGCAGAAATGGACAGTTTCAAGTCGATTTTCGCTCCATAAAACAACTATAAAATTACAGCAACATAATGACGTCCCAATGCAAACAAAAAGGAAGCTATAACTCCAATTCCAGCCAAAAACCGGCGAACTCGAGCCCATATCTAACGAACACTCGAAATTTCAGAAAATGGAACCAAATTCAACGATATTCATATTAAAACGAAGCTTGAGTTCGGACAAATTTAACCACATATTCATAATCACTATCAAAGATATAACCTGGAAAATTTGAAATTAAAAACGACCAAAACCAAGAACTGGACTAATCAATCCAACAATGGAACGAACAAATTGATACCATGAATTGATTGTAAATCAAAACTGAAACTTTTGGTAACATCAAATAAAGCCAAATATCACTTAAATAAAAACTCCCCCAAGAACCCTAGAAATCGGGTTTGAATATTTACCCATGTTTGGAATGAGTTGATGCAAGATAATGATAGAGATTATCATGAGATTCAATTTGGTTACAAACGCGACCACTTTCGCTTTCCAAATCACCTCAAAATAAATGATTGATTATCAGGAAGCTTTAGAAACTCAAGAACAATTATCTACAGAATTTTCTAATTTTTCTGAAAAATAAAAATAAAAATCTGATTTTTTCTGAACTTTTAATAAATCTGAAAATTATTTATAATTACAAAGATATACCTCTAAATTTATTTAGGGCCTAATTATATTATTTAATAAAAATAATTATCCAAAATTAATAATTAATGGGGAGTAATTTCAAGAAAAATAAATATAAAATTTATGCCGAAATTCCCCGAAAATTATGATCTTTCCGAAGATGCAAAAATATAAAATATTTGCAAGTCCCATGATTTTATAAAAATGAAAATATAAATTTTGTGGGTTTTGACGTTCCAATAGGAGCCCGGTCCGATAATTTTTAATAAATCGAAATATTTTCTAAATTAACAGTAAACCCTAAAAACTCATATAACATATGCAAATGTACGCAGATCGAGAAAAAACATGTACCACGTGATAAACGCACTTTGACACACGTCCAAATTGCATATAATCTCGTATAACTGCATTTTAGACACATAACAATTACCCGAAAAAATATACAGGTCCTTACAGGACCATATACAATTCTACAATACTACAACATGTTTACTCATGGTCAGGGGCATTTTAAATTAATTATAACACAAAATATTCTATTTACCACATAATATAATAGTTGCTAAATACATTATTGAATATTTTCACTACTTACTCGCTATCAGGTGAACTCTGATAAAATACCAAATAAAACATTTAACGCGAAAAAAGTATCCACTTGATCCTAAGAATTGCAAAACAATTCAATTTACCGATAATGATAAAATTATCAGCCTTCAGATAAAATTTTGAAATTGTAAAAGTAATTAAATACTTTCACGATACCAACATGTATTAACACTGTTACCCAGTAAGAAGATAATTATTTAAGGGGGTTGAATACAAT
The DNA here is from genome assembly GCF_009905375.1 of Apium graveolens. NCBI lineage: Eukaryota > Viridiplantae > Streptophyta > Magnoliopsida > Apiales > Apiaceae > Apium > Apium graveolens. The sequence continues at coordinate 169,150,336 of NC_133656.1, forward strand.
TATCTAAACAATTCGATATCATGTTGTAAGAACAATATAATCAGTAAAAGTTTATTAAATATGGTATAAACTATTACAAAACTCTCTCAAAAAATTCTGATGTTCTTGAGAGCTGCTAGGTTACAATGATGCTCGAGTTTAAAACCTATCAATAATGATAACCTATTATGTGTTTACATACTATACATCTGCTCTATCAATCTCTATCAATTACAAGATATGTTACAATGATATTTATCCTGTTTCTATACATATCTAAATTAACAACTTCGCTCTTGCAAATCAGAAACTGACAATAAACTACTCCTCAATTACTGGGACTGCATAAATCATCTAAACCTAATTTATCATGTGATCCAGTAATATCCCAACTATCTTCATCCTAATACAAATCCTGACTACATGCAAATCATGATTGATGACGAATCCTGATTCTAACTTGGACCATTTCTTCTAACAAACACAAACTATCAATTGGCATATTAACCAATTAAAGACATGAACTCATGAAACAGGAATAAAATATCCATAATTTTATTCCCTCAAAATTGAAATAATCACATAAAAATATTCAAATAATAATAATCGCTTCTGAAAATAGAGGATATTACATTATCGGTGTGCTAGATATGTGTAATATTTTTTTATCAAAATAATATATTTCATTAATAAAATTCCAAAATACACAAGAGTGTATCTTTCATTCACAAAATTCATTATCTAACCGAAAGGCACGCAAATTGCCTCTGGACGTTGAGACAATAAAACCTTAATGTCTGAAATAGATAACCCACAAAAAAGGCATCGTTAATATCTCGCAAGAGTAAATCCCTATGGGGAAAAAACTTAGGGAGGAAAAGAATGTCCGCTTTATATGTGTATTCAATTTATAAATTGGTAAAAGCAATTTAAAAAAAACAATATGTAGATGATGTACTTGCAAATGAAATCATCATAAAGAATGTATACACACTGATCTAACAATTCTAAATTCCAAAATTTGGAAAAAAAATGTACATGACACTGTTGAGTGAATGCTCTATCTTTTTTTGACAACAAATTGGATTTAGTTATTCTTTTGCGAAAACTTTAAGTAAATTATTATTGAATTCCGACAAAGCCATGTTTGATTCTCTAGTTAAGATTTTAATAAAAACCTAATAACGAACATAAATGACTGTATCTTATTTTTAACTTAAGTAAATTATATTAAAGACTCCATAATGATTCTTGAAAAGTATCTTCAAATGCCACTATTTGATATCAAATATTTGCAAAATTGTTAAATGCTACTAACATCAATTAACTCAGATTAATTTTAAGTACTTATTTTTGAAATCGTTAAAAATAATTGTACTTAAATTTCAATCACACAATCTTATTTGGCTTCGATTTATTGTGAAACAAATCGTTCATGAACTTATTCACGAATAACTCAGGATCATGTTTACCATTTAATCACCAAAATATTTAAAAAGTTTAAAATGTTGTTGTTAAGTGGCATTTATGTCCACTTAGAACGTCCTATAAAGGCTTGAATTGATGTTTAGTACTTGAATTATTTGTGTATTTGATGTGTTTTTATAGTGTTTTTGTATTTCGGGCATAAATAAGGGATCAAGGAGATTTAGCATTGCTATGGTGCTAAATTGGTGTTAGGAATGTGTCTAGGATGAAAGCTAGTGGAAGGCCATCTCAAACTCGTCAAGAAAATAAAAATCAGAACTTTTTCCAGAATGTCAGCGCGCCCGTGCTGTAGTAGCGCGCGGCCGCACCGGGTTGGGAGGAAGACAGCGCGCCCGCGCTGTAGCAGCGCGCGGCCGCGCCAGGGTAGGAATTCAGAATCCTGTTTCAAATACAAGAGTGATTTTATGGACTTCTCTTTTGTTTGGGCTGCTATATAAAGACAATTTAAAGACGTTTTTCATAATAGAGCTTAAGGAGAAGACATCGAGAAGACCTAGGAGCACAAATACAACCAAGGCGAAGAGGATCTAGTTTATTCTTGTGATTATTTGTTTTAAGTTGTAATCTTGGATGCTAGTTTTATTATTTTGTTGAACCTATACTCTTATTTAACGTAATTTGTTTATTATTCATTTATTAAAGACTTCGTTTATTATACCATGCTTTCATCGGAACCCACGGTAATGATGAGTTCGGTTATGGGCTAATCGTTATCGTGGGGTTCTAGCGGATTTACTTATGGATTTCAATGTTAATATGTTTTGATACCTTAGTGTGTGGTGATTGTATGATATCCTAGTATTGGTTGTGCTTATTCGTCGTATGAGCGTCACGAACTTATAAGATAGCGTGTTAATATCTATTGAAGCGAAAGTGAATCTAGGGGTTTAGAACTTGTCATGCTAGCATAGGTTCATGTATTTGATATGCATGATTCGTAGGTAATTTTAACCATCTTACATGCCCTATGTAATCATGATAGATAGCTTGTGCATTAAACCGTTATATTGTCAAATTCTATATACATATAGGGTCTCAATATAGTTGGTGTCTATTCAGCTTCTATATCTTTTGTGGATGTCTGGTAGTAGGGTATTCGTACAATGAAAGTTGGCGCTTACTAGTTTCGTGTTGTCTGATTAGTGTCATCACCATTGCATGCTAATTATAAGAACAAAAAGGCTATTGAATGAAGTAGTAATGAAGTTAGAATCCCATGTTTGTGTTATATAAGTAAATCAACCTTTTAATCTCTTAGTTAATTGCATGTTAGTTAATAATCTTAGTTATAAACGATCTCAACTTGTTATCATCTTAACATTGAATAATAACCATACCATCGTTGCATAAGTACATTAATTGAAATTAACCTAAACCGGTCTCTGTGGGAATTAACTAGAATTAATTCTATATTACATGCGATCGCGTATACTTGCGTAAATATTAGCGCGTGTTTTCGTCCTAACTAGTTTTTTGCGCCGCTGTCGGGGACTCGATGTTAATTTTTAGTTTATGTGCTTGACATCAGTGGTCGTTAAAGTTTACTAGACTCAAATATTTTATTTACTTGTTTACCGGTTGCTTTTTCAGGTACTCTAGAGAGCATTTATGCAAACGCGTTCTCGATCTCGAAAGAGAACACTGGATAAAGCGGAGGAAGAATTTTTTGTAGAGGAAGAAGTTCTTTTAGAAGAGGAGAAAGTTGAAGAAGAAGCTCTTGTTGCAATGGGTGAACTAGAAGCAAATATAAAGGCTTTGATGGACTATTCTCAGCCAAAGATCAATGATATTTAGTCTAGCATTGTCAGACCAGCCATCGCGGCTAACACTTTTGAAATCAAGGCTAACACGATTCAGATGGTGCAGAACTCGGTTCAGTTTGGGGGTTCTCCGACAGAAGATCCCAATATGTATATTAGGGATTTCGTCGAGATCTGCGACACTTTCAAATTCAACAATGTTTCTGAAGATGCTATTAAGTTGATGCTTTTTCCATTCTCTCTGAGAAAAAAAGCTAAGTGCTAGTTGCATTCTCTTTCACCAAGCTCTATCACCAAGTGGGAAGATCTTGCTCATAAGTTTCTCACTAAATTCTTCCCTATGGCGAAGACAGCTGCAATCAGGAATGCTCTTACTCAATTTGCGCAGCAATCGAGAGAATCTTTGTGTGAAGCTTTGGATCGTTATAAGGAGATGCTTAGAAAGTGTTCTCATCACAGGATGCTTGACTGTATGTTCATTAATTGCTTTTATAATGGTTTGGGTGTGACTTCTAGACCCATGGTTGATGCAGCATCAGGTGGAGCCTTATGGGCTAAGAGCTACGATGAAGCTTATGATTTGATTGAACTGATGGTTGCTAATTATTACCAGAACCCTTCTCAGAGACTAACTCAAGGAAAAGTAGCGGAAATTCTGGAGGTAGATGCAGCTACTTCTAGGGCTACTCAGCTTAAGGATTTGACGATGAAGGTGGATTCTTTGGCTAATTATGGAGTTAATCAGATCACTAGTGTCTGTGAGCTTTATGCTGGTGCACATGAGACAGAACAGTGTGCTATTTCTAGTGAATTAACTCAGTTTCTGAATAACTTTCAGAGGTCGCAACAACCAGTTCCAGCTACCTTTCATCCTAGCAAACGCAATCATCCTAACTTGCTGGAGCAACACTCAGAATGCAGTGTAGCAACCTTATCAGCAGTATGCAGCAAAGCAATACAACCCTCCTAGTTTCCAGCAACCGCAATACGCACCAAGACAACAACTCCAACTATAACAATCTAATGAAAAATCTGAATTGGAGGAGTTGAGGCTCATGTGCAAGATCCAAGCGGTTTCTATTAAGACCTTGGAGAATCAAATTAGGCAGATTGCCAATGCCTTGCTGAGTCGACAACCTGGTACACTCCCTAGTGACACTGAAGTGCCAGGCAAGAAGGAAGCAAAAGAGCATGTTAAGGCATTTATATTGAGGTATGGGAAGGTTGCAAGCCAAGAGAAAAGCTCAAGTTCAAGAATCTGAAGATGTGGCTGAAGAAGTGCAGAAGGAAGCAGAAGTGGAACTAAGGAAGAAAATTGTGGAAAACACTCCTCTTGAGGGTAATACAAGGGGAGAAACAGGTCTATCCTCCACCTCATTTTCCTAAAAGGTTGCAGAAGCAAAAGTTGGATAAGCAGTTTGTGAAGTTTCTGAAGGTGTTCAAGAAACTTCATATCAACATACCTTTCGCTGAAACTCTTGAATAGATGCCTAGCTCTGCAAAGTTAATGAAAGATATTCTCTCTCGGAAAGTGAAGCTCGATGAAATAGAGACAGTTGCTCTCACGGAGGAATGCAGTGCTGTGTTGCAACAGAAGTTGCCTCCGAAGCTTAAAGATCCTGGAAGCTTCACTATTCCTTGCACTATCGAAAAATTATCATTTGACATATGCTTGTGTGACTTGGGAGCTAGCATCAATTTGATGCCTTTGTCTATCTTCAAGAAGTTGGACTTACCTGATCCAAAGACTATTTATATGACCTTATAGTTGGCTGATCGTTCTATTACATATTTACGAGGCATTTTGGAGGATGCCTTGGTCAAGGTGGACAAACTCATCTTTCCTGCTGATTTTGTAATTCTTGATTTCGAGGAGGATAAGAAGATTCCCATAATTTGGGAAGACCATTCTTGGCTACTGGACGAACCTTGATTGATGTGTAGAAGGGTGAGCTCATTATGCGAGTATTGGATCATGATGTGACTTTTAACGTATTCAATGCCATGAAATTCCCTACTGATAATGAGGAGTGCTTAAAAGTGGAGTTGGTTGAGTTTATGGTTACTTCAGAACTTGATCAAATGCTAAGATCTGATGCCTTAGAGAAGGCCTTGTTGGGGAATTCAGATAGTGAAGATGACGAAGGCAATGAGAAGATGCAGTATTTGAATACATCTCATTGGAAGCGAAGGTTGGATATGCCATTTGAATCTCTTAGACTGGAAGAGCTGAAAAATTCACCTAAGCGCCTTAAGCCATCTATTGAGGAAGCTCCTACACTCGAGCTTAAACCATTTCCTGGACACTTGAGGTATGCATTTTTAGGTGATGCATCTACTTTGCCTGTTATTATTGCATCTGACCTTTCAGGTAGTGATGAGGAAAAGCTCTTGAGGATTCTGAGAGAGTTCAAATCGGTAATTGGATGGACTATAGCAGATATCAAGGGAATCGGCCCTTCTTATTGCATGCATAAAATTCTGCTAGAGGAAGGAAGTAAACCGAATGTTGAGCAACAGAGAAGGCTTAATCCGATCATGAAAGAAGCTGTGAAGAAGGAAATTCTCAAGTGGCTAGATGCAGGGATCATCTATCCTATTTCTGACAGTTTTTGGGTGAGTCCAGTTCAGTGTGTGCCGAAGAAAGGAGGCATCACAGTAATTGCTAATGAGAAGAATGAGCTCATTCCTACTTGAACAGTCACGGGGTGGAGAGTTTGCATGGATTACAGGAAGTTGAACAAAGCCACAAGGCAGGATCACTTCCCTCTCCCTTTTATTGATCAGATGCTTGACAGATTGGATGGGCATGAGTACTATTATCTTCTGGATGGCTATTCGGGTTATAATCAGATTTGTATCGCTCCAGAAGATCAGGAAAAGACTACCTTCACTTGTCCATTTGGTACTTTTGCCTTCAGAAGAGTTTCTTTTGGGTTGTGTGGTGCACCTTCCACATTTCAGAGATGTATGATGGCTATCTTTTCTGACATGATTGGTCAGAATGTGGTGGTATTTATCGACAATTTCTTTTTGTTCGATGATTCTTTTGACGAGTGCTTGCAAAATCTTGGCGCTGTTCTTAAAAGGTGTGTTGAGACCAATCTGGTTCTAAACTGGGAGAAATGTCATTTTATGGTGCAACAGGGCATCATTCTTAGGCACAAGGTCTCTAGTAAAGGTCTTGAGGTGGACAAAGCCAAGATGGGGGTCATTGAAAACCTTCCCGCACCAATTTCTATTAAGGGAGTCTGCAGCTTTCTTGGTCATGTGGATTTCTATAGGCGTTTCATCAAGGACTTCTCTAAAATTTCTAAACCATTGTGCAATCTTTTAGAGAAAGATGTCCCTTTCAAGTTTGATGACGAGTGCCTAGCTGCTTTTGAGAGCTTAAAGAAGAGCTTGGTCACGACACCTGTCATAACTGCACCTGATTGGAATGAACCTTTTGAAATGATGTGCGATGCAAGTGACTATGCAATTGGAGCAGTTCTTGGGAAGAGGAAGTACAATATATTTCATGTGGTCTACTATACTAGTAAGACCCTCAATGGTGCTCAACTGAACTATACTACTACTAAGAAGGAGCTATTGGTTATTGTCTATGGTTTTGAGAAGTTTCGATCTTATTTGCTTGGGACGAAGGTGACAGTTTTCACTTATCACGCTGCGATTCGCTATCTCGTCTCGATGAAGGACTCGAAGCCTGGAATGATTCGATGGGTTCTTTTACTTCAGGAATTTGAGTTAGAGATCAAGGACATGAAGGGTACTGAGAATCAATTCGCTGATCATCTCTCTCGGTTAGAAGATTCGAGTGCAACTTAACAGGATAAGATATTGATTAATGAATCTTTTACCAATGAGCAGTTGTTTAGAGTGCAAGAGGAAGAACCGTGGTTCGCAGACATTGTGAACTACCTTGTGAGCAATATTATGCCTCCAGAATTGTCTTCTGCTCAAAGGAAGAAGTTTCTTCATGAGGTGAAGTGGCACATGTGGGATGAGCCGTTTTTGTTTAGGCAAGGAGCTGACCAAATCATTAGAAGATATATTCCGTACAGCGAGACGGAGGGTATCTTGTGAGACTGTCATTCGACTGTTTATGGAGGCCACTATGGTGGAGAGAAGACAGCAACTCGTATCCTTCAAGCGGGATTCTTCTAGCCTACATTGTTTAAGGATGCGCATCGGTTTGTTTTGAAATGTGATCGCTGCCAGCATGTGGGTAATATGTCCAAGAGGGATGAGATGCCTCTTAATGTGCTTCTCGAGGTTGAGGTCTTCGATGTTTGGGGAATTAACTTCATGGGGCCATTTGTCTCATCTTGTAATAATCAATATATCTTGTTGGCAGTTGATTAAGTCTTGAAATGGGTTGAAGTCAAGCCTTTGCTGACAAATGATGCAAATGTAGTGCTTAATTTTCTTCACAAGCAGATATTCACAAGGTTTGGGACTCCAAGAGTCATAATCAGTGACGAGGGATCGCATTTCTGCAATCGCAAGTTCATTGCTATGATGCAGCGATATAATGTGAATCATCGCATTACTATAGCCTACCATCCTCATACTAATGGTCAAGCTGAGGTATCTAACAGAGAGATCAAGCGTATTTTAAAGAAAGTCGTGTGTCCATCAAGGAAGGATTGGTCTTTGAAGCTGGATGAAGCTGTTTGGGCGTATCGAACAACAAACAAGACTCCGCTAGGCATGTTGCCGATTCAGTTGGTTTATGGTAAGGGATGTCATTTTCTTATGGAGCTCGTGCATAAAGCGTATTGGGCTTTGAAGAAGTTGAACCTTGATATGGATGCAGCTGAAAAGAAGAGGATGTTTCAATTGAATGAACTCGATGAGTTTTGACTTCAAGCGTATGAGAATAACAAAATGTATAAGAAGAAAGTCAAGAGGTGGCACGATAGGGGTCTAGTGCTCAAATCATTTGTGTCGGGGCAACAAGTTCTTCTGTTCAACCCTCGTCTCCGTCTTTTTCCTGGAAAATTGAAGTCGAGGTGGTCAAGGCCTTTTGTTATCAAAACTGTGTTTCCACATGGAGCGATGGAGATTTTTTAGAATGATCCAGACCAAGCGTTCAAGGTAAATGGACAACGGTTGAAGCATTACTATGGGGATATGACAAACAGTGAGGTGGTTAGTGCTGTTTTATTGTCAACCTGATCTCGAGATTCTACGTCAAGCTAACGACGTAAACCAAGCACTTCTTGGGAAGCAATCCAAGTTTGTTGTACAATCGTAGATAGAGGAAGAAGAAAAGAAGAAGAAAACTCTAAAAAATTCAGAAAAGAAAAAAAATTCAGTGCCAACTACAGTAGCACGGCGCGCCCGCACTGAGAAGCGGGGCGACCGTGCTATTTTTCTAGTAGCATGGCGCGCCCGCGCTGGTATGCGGGGTGGCTCTATGGACCTGAAAAAAATCAGAAAAATGGAAAATCAAACACAAAATCAAATCCCAGCCGAATTTTCCTCTCCCAGCTTCCATATTTCCCCTCTCCAAATCAGTTTCAGACAACCGATTACTCCCATTATTCCCATAATCAATTCCCACATCTATTCTAAACCTAATTTTATTCCTATATATACACACACACACACTTATACAAAATCTTCTCCATCACTTTTTCAATTCTCAAAACTCTAAATCTCTCTTACTTACATCTTTTCTCTCAAATCATTCTATTTCAATGGCACCCAAGAGACAAAGAACTCAAGTTAGCAGCAGCACGACCGATTCTTCGAGTGTTGGCGGTGTGAGCTCTAGGTTTTCTACTCCGGCGGCTGAAGCGGAGTATACGAGGTTGCTGTCGAAGCCGATAGCCATGGAGAGAAGATTTCTGCCATCGTGGAGGGATGGTAAGTTACTCGAGATTATTCTGGAGATGGGTTGGGTTTCTTTTTGCGAGACACCACCTACTGTGCCCATGAGTGTGGTTCGCGAGTTTTACACGAATGCGAAAGCGGACAAGAACGGTTTTACTGTGGTTAGGGGGTTGACAGTGGATTATAGTGCTGATGCTATTCGGAGGGTGATCAACCGGCCCGAGAGGAGGCCAGAACAGGAGGATTGGAATGTTAAGATGGGGGATAATTTTAACTTGGATTTGATTATTGCTACATTATGTGTTCCTGAGACTAATTGAAAGTTCAAGAGGGGCACAAACGAGTATGCCACTTTCCCTGCCTCGTGCATGAACAAGTTTGCACGTTCATGGAATTCTTTTATTTGCGCCAACATCATGCCATCTTCTCATGTGCATGATATTACTTTGGAGTGTGCACAGTTATTGTGGGGGATTCTTCAAGGAGATTATGTGGATCTCGTGTCGGTGATTTATCAGGGTATTTTCAGGTTTCTGCGAGGTAGCACTACGGGCTCTATTCCCTATGCGTCCATTGTGACGAAGCTGTGTGTGGCGGTTGGAGTTCATTGGCCCACACACGAGCAGCTTCAGCTTCCTAGTGCCCCTATTAACAGTTCTATACTTTTGGGCATGCATGAGTGGTACGGTGGGAAGGCTGATCCGAAGGGGCTTGGTTACTCATATGATCACTTGCCGGGTGGATGGCCAGCGCCTCAGGAATATGCTGGGGGGATGACTCAGGCGAGCAGAGCAGCATGGAGAGCTCAGTTGGGCGAGGTCAGTCCTTCATAGCAGCAGCAGTAGGATATTGAGGATAATGCTGGTTTGGGTTCAGCACAGTATAGGTGCTTGATGAGGAGAATGGATGTGATGCATGACTTCTATAGTAGGTTTGCACATGATCTCACCCAGACGTTAGGGACTGCATTTAGAGCTACAGAAGTTGATATCCAGTGGTTAGTTTTCGGTGATGACTCTTTATACCCGCCTCCGGACACTCCTGACACTCCACCCGTTGAGGGTGATGATCCTGGTTCTGAGTAGGTATGTCTGATTCCTTACTATTACCTTCACTGAGGACAGTGAATATTTTAAGTTTGGGGGTGGTAGTTAATGAATATGTTTGTGTGTGTCTCATATAGTTTGCATATTCATGATACTTTTGTTCATATAGTTGCATATTTCATGTCATGTATTTTTTTAATTTTACATGTAATTATGTTGCATATAGCTGCATGTGCATTATAACATGATCCCTTAAGTTTGCTTTTCCGATTAATTTGTGATATTGATGCTAGTGTAGTGATGCCGTGTATAGTGATGTTAAGTCCTATCGAGTTGATTTGCATGCTAGAAATAATAAAATTTCACTAAGACTTATAGGTTGCTTGAGTCCTAGATCATGGTCATGGTTTGTTTGTTTGTCGAGGTTCAATCGCTTGTTTATATTTGGAATTTGGGATATCCTTTTAATGGTAATAAAACATGGATATTTAAAAAAATGGAGAAAAAACATTGGATTTCATTGCTAGTTATTGTGGCTAGGTGTCAAATGGCTAGTAGTCGGCTCATTTTATATGAGTAGTCTAGGTTGAGCGAGATGGAGCGAAAGAAGTTTTCCAGGAAAAGTGGAAGTTCTGATAAGAAGGTATTCAGAAAATCTGAAGGCAAAGCAGGAAAGTCTGACAGAGGAGATTACTCAAATGTTAAATGCTACAATTGTGGTGAGAAAGGCCACATATCTCTTGATTTCAAGAAAGGAAAAGGTGATAAAGGCAAGGCACTTGTCACAAAGAAGAAAAGTTGGACAGACACTTCAGATTCTGAACATGAGGTGAACTATGCCTTGATGGCAAATGCTGATAGCAGTTTTGAAGCTGCTGAGTTAAAGGTACCTTAAATAACTTATGCTTTTCCTACAGATGATATTACTGAGTTGAGATCTTATCTTAAAACCATATTCATTAGCTATAGAGATCAGACCTTAACATGTGATAGGTTAACTTCTGAAAATCTGGTTTTTAAGAAAAGGAATGACTGTTTAGAAAAAGAGTTAGTTATGTTCCATCAAACTCAGAAAGAAAGAGATGATGTTTTTTATGTTAGAGATGAAGTGTTAAAATTGAATCAATCTCTAAAAACTGAGTTAGAAAACGAAAGAGAGATTATCAGGACTTGGACTAACTCTGGCAGAACAACTCAGAATTTATTAAGTAGTGGAAACTGGAAAGAAGGCTTAGGTTATGGAGATGATAAAAGTGAAAAAGGAACTGATTAAATTAAGCCAATTATTGTTAAACAGACTAATAAGCCAAAGGTAAATCCTGTTAAGTTTGTAGCTAAAACTGTAAAGTCTGATTCTGAAAAGATGAAAGATATTGAGACAGAAGTTAAGGCAGAGTCAACATCTAATAAATTAAAACAGGATAAACCAGCTGAAGTTAACATAGGCTTAATGACAAAGAAGCAGCTTAAGTTTAAGCTGAAAGAGATTAAGAATGTAAACAAGGTAAAGCCACCTAGGAAAAATAGGAATGAAAAGGAAGGTGTGAATAAAAGAAATAATTATAAGTCTGTTCCTAATGCTCCTAGAAAGAAATGCAATAAATGTGGAAACACTAACCATCTTGCTTCTTTTTGCAGGAAGAATAAGGATATAAATTCTTTACCTTCTAAATAAGGAGTTAAGAGTCAGAATGTTAGGTTTAAACCATAAAATCCTTGTTTTCATTGTGGTAGTTTATGGCATTCCATTTATACTTGTAAGGAATATCATAGTTTGTACTATGATTATTATCAAATAAAACCTTCTTTAAAGAAAGTTAGCATTATTCCTTCTAGTGCAAGTTCTGATGTAAAGTATGATACTGTAAATTCTGATAAGAAAAATGTTAACATATACTCTGATGTTAAATCTGCTGCAAATGTTAACAAACTTAATAAGGCCAAAGGATCCAAGCAAGTCTGGGTCCTTAAAACTAATCATTAGTGGTCTTTGTGATTGCAGGGCAACATGAAAAACATCCTAGTTCTGGACAGTGGATGTTCAGGACATATGACTGGAAATGAAGCCCTGCTATCAGACTTTATGGAGAAAGCTGGCCCAGGAGTTTCTCATGGAGATGACAACATGGGAAAAACTCTGGGATATGGCAATATCAATCTTGGGAATGTCATCATTGAAAAAGTAGCTCTAGTCTCAGGACTTAAACATAATATGCTGAGTGTTAGTCAAATCTGTGACAGAGGTTATCATGTGGATTTCTTTGAAGAACACTGTGAAGTTGTAAGCAAATCTACAGGCAAAGTTGTTCTGAAGGGATACAGGCATGGTAACATTTATGAAGCCAAGCTTTCAACAAGTTCTGATGGTTCTGCAATCTGTTTGTTAAGCAGAGCATCAATTGAAGAAAGCTGGGATTGACACAAGAAACTCTCTCATTTAAATTTTAACAATATAAATGAACTAGTCAAGAAAGATCTTGTGAGAGGACTGCCAAAATCAGTATTTGCTCCTGATGGCCTTTGTGATTCATGTCAAAAGGCAAAATAAAGAAAATCTTCATTCAAGAGCAAGACTGAATCTTCAATTCTTGAGCCTTATCACCTACTACATGTTGATCTATTTGGTCCAGTGAATGTCATATCTATTGCAAAGAAGAAATATGCTATGGTCATAGTAGATGAGTTTACCAGATACATATGGGTGTATTTCTTGCACACGTGAAACTGCATCTATTTTAATTGACCATGTCAAACAACTGGATAAATTGGTCAAAGACTCTGTGAAAATCATAAGAAGTGATAATGGCACTGAGTTCAAGAATATGATTATGGAAGAGTTCTGCAAAGACCATGGAATAAATCAGGAATTCTCTGCTCGTGGAACTCCACTGCAAAATGGAGTTGTTGAAAGAAAGAATAGAACTCTTATTGAAGCTGCACGAACTATGCTTGATGAAGCAAAGTTACCAACCTACTTTTGGGCTGAAGCTGTGCAGACTGCTTGTTTTACTCAGAATGCAACACTTATCAACAAGCATGGAAAGACACCATATGAGGTGGTGAAGAAAAAGAAGCCAAATCTGAAGTACTTTCATGTATTTGGATGCAAGTGTTTTGTTCTTAAGACTCATCCTGAACAGCTATCCAAATTTGATCTAAAAGCTGATGAAGGAATTTTTGTTGGATATCCACTTTCCACAAAAGCCTTCAGAGTCTACAATTTAAGAACAAGGGTTGTCATGGAATCTATCAATGTCTCTTTTGATGATAAAAAAATTACTGGACTTGAAGATTTCAATGATCATGATCAGCTGAGATTTGAGAATGAAGTTTTAAACTCTGATTCTGTAAATTCTGATAGTCTAAATTCTGATACTGCAAACTCTGATGGGTTAAACTCTGATGTTATTGAAACTATGGTGACTACGCTAAAGGAAAATGCACCTGTGCAGGGGGAGCGTATTGAAGATCCAACCACATCTCAAGAAGCATCAGAACCTAGAACAGGCTCTTCAAGTTCTGATTCATCAAGATCTGATAGGCCAAGTTCTGATAATTCTGGAAACTCAAATTCTGATTCATCAAGTTCTGATGGGCCAAGTTCTGATAATTCTGGAAACTCAAATTCTGAAGGATCCAATTCAGAGAGCATAATTTCAGGGGGAGTATCAGAAAATGTTGATGGAGACAACATGGATCATGGGGGATCATCCAATTCTACAGATAACCTTCCATCTGCAAGGAAGTGGACTAAAGCACATACACCTGACTTGATTATTGTAGATCCTGAAGCAGGTATTAGAACTAGAACAACAACATCAAATGTATGTCTCTATCATTCTTTTCTTTCTCAGGCTGAACCAAAGAAAGTGGAAGAAGCTCTTCAAGATGCTGATTGGGTGCAAGCAATGCAGGAAGAGTCAAATGAATTTTAAAGAACTAAAGTCTGGACCCTAGTGCCAAGACCAAAGAATAGATCTGTTGTTGGTACAAAGTGGGTGTTCAGATAAAAAACTGATAGTGATGGCATAATTACAAGAAATAAAGCAAGGCTGGTTGCAAAAGGATATTCTCAACAGGAGGGTATTGATTATGATGAAAAATTTGTACCAGTTGCTAGATTGGAAGCCATAAGGATATTTTTGGCTTATGCTGCTCACAAAAAGTTTAAAGTCTTTCAAATGGATGTAAAAAGTGATTTTCTTAATGGAGAATTAGAAGAAGAAGTATATGTTGAACAACCTTCAGGTTTTGTAGATTCAAAATTTCCTAATCATGTCTACAGACTTGATAAAGCACTTTATGGCCTTAAGCAAGCTCCAAGAGCATGGTATGAGACATTAGCTCAGTTTCTTCTGGAAAGTGGATTTAACATAGGGACTATTGACAAAATTTTATTCTATCTCAACCATGGAAAGGACTTACTTTTGGTGCAGATATATGTTGATGATATCATATTTGGTTCTACAAATGACAGATTTGTAAAAGGTTTGCCAAGCTAATGCAGTCAAGATATCAAATGAGTATGATGGGAGAACTTAGCTATTTTCTGGGTCTTCAAATCAAGCAGAATGAAGAAATTTTTTGAAGAAATTTGGAATGCAAGACTGTTTAAGTGCATCCACTCCTCTGGCCACTGCAATAAAATTGGATAAGGATATTGGTACATTAGTAGATATTACTGATTACAGTGGTATGATTGGCTCACTACTCTATCTAACTGCAAGTAGACCTGATATTATGTATGCTACCTGTCTTTGTGCAAGATTTCAAGCAGATCCAAGAGAGCCTCATTTAACAGCTGTGAAAAGAATTTTCAAGTACCTTAAGGGTACAACTGATCTGGGATTGTGGTATCCTAGGGAATCAGACTTTAAGCTAATAGGTTACTCAGATGCATATTTTGCAAGATGCAAAATTGACAGGAAAAGCACAAGTGGAAGCTGCCAATTTCTTGGAGGCAGATTAGTTTCTTGGTTTAGAAAGAAGCAAAAGTCAATTTTCACATCAATTGCAGAGGCAGAGTACATTGCTGCAGGAAGCTGTTGTGTACAAATTCTTTGGATGAAGAATCAGTTACTGGATTATGGGTTAGAATTTTCTAAAATCCCTATTTACTGTGATAATCAAAGTGCTATTGCTATGACAGGTAATCCAATTCAGCACTCAATGACAAAGTACATCAGCATTAGGTACCACTTCATAAGGTAACATGTGATGGAAGGTACAATGGAATTGCATTTTGTTCCAACAGATCAACAACTAGCAGATACCTTCACAAAACCACTGTGTGAAGCTACTTTTACAAGATTGGTAAATTAACTTGGAATGGTTTCAGATTCTTTCTCTTAATCTGTTTAGTTTATGTTATGATACATCAGACCTTATGATCAGTATGTACAGATATTACTGTCTTTATGTAATCTGTGCTTAAATTGAAATTTACCTAAGTGCTGATTGTTGTCTGATATGAATTTCTAGACTCTGATAGTGATACAAATATTTCTGTGACTATTCAATCCAATGAGGATAACTGTGCTAGATGCTGACCTAGTAGTCTATAATATACTAAAGATCCCATGTTTGAAGTAATTATTTATGTGGAAATCTTTTAACACAAGCAAATTCTGATATTGAGCTTGGTTAGGTTTACTTTGTGTATCTTATTACTAAGTCAAAAACTAGAATAATGCTTCTTATCTGTTAAGTTCTGATGTTGGTAAATCTCATAGATGTACTAAGTGCTGATAAGTCTCACTTATCAAAAGAAAAAGTAAAGAAAAGAAATAAATATCAGGTACTCCTTTGAGATCTAGAGAAAAATGTATGTGGAATGGAAGACCCAAGTGCATTGCTGGTATTAAGTAATACGCATTAGAAAAGCAAAATAAAATTTTCTTGGTGACTTTTCACATTCTCTGATTACTAGAAAAATACTCTGATAATAGCATAAATTCTGATAAGCAGTTATGACTCACTTACACTGAGAAGCCACTGTAAAAAGGAATTTCAAAAGATGTATAAAATGAGCACAAAATATTTGAGGTAGACTCATGCATGAACTCATTCTATAGTAGACTTCAGACTAATGACAGATTTTGAGCAAAGTTCTTAGTTATGCCTTATTTCTAAGATGTACTGAAGTGAATCAGATTTTACTCTTTGTCTGATATTTAGCTTAAAACACACACTTACACTCCATATGAATGATGAAAATTACTGTGGTGATCAATGTTATTTTAGATGAACAGTTTAAGTGTCAGTTGCATAAATTCCGAGGACAAGTTCTGATGGAAGTTCTGATGATTAAGTTCTGTTGAAACCATATCAGTATTTGTGTGAAGAATTACAGAAATAAACATTCAGTTTTTGAGTAAAGGAGCCATATTGTGATGACTTTTAAATTCTGATAATAATCAAGTTCTGATGCTGACGTGGTAGTATTTATTTACTTGATTTATTTTTGGTCAATACTTGAACGGTTATATTTTACCAGAATATTGGTTTAAGTGAGATAAAGACAGTAATAATCATTCGTTTAGTGGGAACAGTTTTTTTTGAAAAACTGCATGTGTATAGTAATAATTACTTATTTCCTGTGCCCATTAACTTTTATCTTAATTATTGCATGGCTGACAGGTGTACAGTCTGTTCCACTTTTCAATAACTGCTGTCAAGTGGCGTGTATAAGTAAAAGAGAGAAAAAAATTTAAATTTTTTATCTACTTTTGTATTCTATACTCTCTCTCTTTTTCTTATTTTCTCACATTCTCTGACGGTTTTCTATACAGACATTTTATCAAACACCTTTCAGGCATTCTAAATTCTCACTCATTTTCAATGGCACCCAAGGATATAATCTTTAATGGAGCAAAGTTTATCCCCAACAACTATGCTGCCATTCTCACTAAGAGTGAAGCTCCTTCGAAACTTCATTTTATTCAGGATTTCTTATCTCATAGTGAAATTGGGTTCGCTTTGACACAGCCATCCTATTTATCTGGAACTCAAGTTCTAACGTTTTGGCGTACAAGACTTTATGATGATGGTGGTAAGCATGGGACTCCAAGCATCGTGTTTATAGCAAAGGAGGTTGAGTATGTTGTTACTCCGGCAACAGTTCGAAAAGCTCTACACCTACCTGAAAACTGTCAATTTAGTTCTGCTATTGAGGAGCCATTGCTACAGCAAATGATGGCTAATCTTGGGTATCAACATAGTTTGGCTAAGTTGGGTCAACTCAAACGCCCATATATTTGAAAGGAATGGAGCTTCTTCTTCGATTGCATCACGAAGACGTTTGCCAACAAGTGCTCAAATTTTGATGCCATTCCTATTTTGACACAACAAATTGGGTATGCACTCTTAAACCAGTCTCATTTTGATTATGCCAACAATGTGTTATGTTTTATAGGAGATAGAATGAAAGATGACAGGAATGTAGTTTACTTTGCTAGGTTCTGTCAGTTAATTTAAAACTACTGTACATCAGATGAACCACAACTAGCAAGTGAACTCATAGAACCTTTTAGGTTAGCATAGGGGTGAGCAAAACCGAACCGAAACCGAAAAACCGAACCAAACCGTATAATTTCGGTTCGGTTTGGTTTGAATTTTTTCAAAAATTTCGGTTAATTCGGTTTTTCGGTTTTAACTGAAAAAATATTGGTTCGGTTCGGTTAATCTAAAAATTAATTCGATTTAACCGAAATAACCGAAATTTAAATATATATATTTTTGAATTATATTTTATTTATATATATATAATACAATATAGTAAATATAAATAAAAAAATATACGGTATGTATCTTCAATTGGTGAATGTATGTATTTTCAATTTTTTACATATATAATATAATATAATATGTATTCTTTTAACATTTTAAATATTTTTTTTTTCATTTTAAAATATTTGGACAAAATTTCAAATATTTCGGTTTTCACAAACCGAACCGAATTAACCGAAATAATTCGGTTCGGTTTTCGGTTTGGTTTGTGCATAAGTTTGGTTCGGTTCGGTTAGGAAAAAATTATCATTTCGGTTTTCGGTTAATTCGGTTCGGTTCGGTTTCTGACCGAACCGACCGACCGAATGCTCAGCCCTAGGTTAGCAAAAAGGGCTTTTACTGATCTTTTAACTGCTGACAACAAGAAGGGAGTTTTGAGACCCCTTAGAATTCCTTTATCAGTAAAACAAGCCTTTGTAAATGCTGATGCTGCTACCTATTCACTGCTATATCCTGATGTCCAACCCATCAACACACAACAGCCATCAGCACCTACTACTGTCATTCAACAAACACTCACATCAGAACATGCCAACCAACCATCAGCACATAATCAAGTGAAGCCTTCTCCTTCTAGAGCAAAGAGGACTAAGACAGTACTTAGTCATAACAGAAAAGAAGGAAGATGATTTAAGAGATGAGTCTGATGATGAGGTACAGGTTCAACCATCAGCACCTGTTGCTGAAGTAGCTGAGAAGGTCATTTCTCAGACAGCACAAGAAACTGGGAGTTCTAGGCCCCTAAAAAGGCTTAGAAAGCTAAACTCTAATGATCAAGCTCCCAGAGTCTCTCCATCAGCTAAGAGACTTAAAAAGCAAAGAGCAAGGAGGGTTGTAGAATCATCAATCTCTGAAGAAGGAATGGAAGCAGCAGCTGAGGAAGGAGGTCAGGAATCTCTGATCTCAAAAGACCCAATTGTGATTGAATCTCTTCCCACTACTGAACCAGACTTTACTGAAGCTCACAAATATCCTATTCAAGAGCCAGAGAATACTCAAGAATACATGCCTACACCTCCTGTGTCTCCTATCATTGATCAAGTACATGCTGATACTCCAGGTACAAGTGCTGAAATAGATATTCACAAGTTGAATGTGCCTGAGGTTCTGTACTTGGAAGCTCCAACCATTCCTCAGCGAACTCCACCAGCAACTCCACTGCTAGATGCTGATGTCAATGCAGATGAATCTTCTATTGCTTCACATACAGTTATTCTATCACAAGATGCTGATACTGAAGATTCTGCAAGTTCTGTTGAAATAAATGCTGAAAATACTGGTGAAGCTGCTACAAATGAAAATGCTGATGCAGCTGGTCCTTCAGGACATGCACCTCTACAAACAGTTGATAAAGCTGAATTGATTAAAAATTTTGTGAGAGAGGATGCACCCGTACCTTGGAGTGAAAATAACAGAGGAAGGGAATTGATCAAGGAGTGGAACAAAGTTGATTTTGTTCCTACTGCAAATATTCTTGCTGAGCACCTGGCTAAAGTTGATGAGATACTGATGAATGATGACTTCAAAGCACAACTCAAAGTTACTGCATTGAGTACCAGGAACCTTCAAGGTCAACACTCAATAACTCAAGCCAAGATGAACAAAATTCAAGAAACACTGATTCAGCAAGACATGAATGTCAAATTGGAAAAGAACAGGTTTTTTAAGCCATCATTTGACCGCATTGGGTATATAGAAAAAACTCAAGAACAACAGCAAGCTCAAATATCTGATATTTTAAAGAATCAAGCTGCTCAACAAATCCAACTCAATAAAATCCAAAACTCTGTGGAATTGCTTGTCTCCCTGCTTCTACCAGATGATGCCAAAAAGGGGGAGAAAGTGATTAAGTCCAAATGCAAAAATGATCAACCACTGAAGGTTAAGGATGATGATAATGAAGACCAGGGAAAATCTGAAAAGAGTAAAGGTCTAAGTCAAGGCAGGGGTTCTTTATCAAGCAAAGCCAGAACTACAAGTCAAGGAACAAGTTCTGATGCTAGGAGAAGACCAAGTTTTGATACTGGTAAAAGGATAAGTTCTAATGAACAAACTCTGAAACTTGATGAAGAGATCTCCAAAAGGTTGTTCCTAAAGGACAATCCAGGCATGGATATTGAAAGTCTGAAGGAAGAAGAGATTAGACTGAAAGCTGAAAATGACAGATCTAAGTTAAAGTCTAAAACTCAAGACACATCAAAGAAACCACCTAAGCCTAAGGGCATTGTGATCAAAGAGAGGAAAAATACCGAGGTATCTAAGTTCAAGTCAAAATCACAGGTGGAAGTTGATCCTAGATTCAAGGGTAAGGCAAAAGTTGATGAACCTGTAAAAATATATATGCCAACCATGGATCTGGAAGCAAAATCTGATGAAGATGCAACTCAGAATTTGAAGAAGAAAAGCAATATTCAAGCAACCTCTGACAGAGCTCAAGTTGTCTTGACATCAGAAGAAAAGGAAACCTCTGACATTGCTCATGTTAAACCTTCAAAAATTCTACTACCTGGGTTTACTAAAGCTCAACAATCTGCTCAACCTATGAAGACTTCAACCATTTGTTTTCAAGGGTAGATTGCTCCAAGGGAAGGAAGTTAGAGATAAAACAGGACTGGGTAATGCTGATGAGAATAGAGTAAATAACTCTACTTTTATGACGGATGGGAGAGTATTGCAGATAAGAAAGAATGCAATTCGGTTGAAGTATTATGAAGAACTGCAACATGTTTTATTTCTACTTCAAGTGAAGAACATGTCAACAGATGGTGCTGCCAGTTACTTAAAATCTGATATTCAAAGATAGAAGAAACTTTACTCTGTAAAGTCTGACAAACCATACTATCCAAAGTACAGAGCTCACAATGGTGAATTAGTTGAGATGAAGCCCAATACTGCCAAGATAACTACTTTTATGGGTATTAAGGGTGTTAAATTTAATCTGGAGTCTGAAAAAGCTTATCTGATTAGATTGGATCAGGAAATAAAGAAAGCAAAGATTAATGATCTCAGGGCTGCTATCTTTCAGACAGGAGAAGATACAGTTGAACTTAAAGATGCTAAAAGGAGGATGATAAATGAACTTAAATATGCTGAGAGAACTCTTTTGAAGAACTATCTCAGAACAACTCCTGACATTCAAGAGATCACACACTGAAGCCAAGTCAAGGACTACAACTGATAAATTTTGAAGGATATACAGGCTAAAGCTGATTTCAGACTTTAAGGATGGTAAAAGCTATAAGGACTGTGAGTTGTAGTTATCTAGTCAAATTCTCATATGCATTTGTACTTAATGTTTTTGACATGATCAAATATTTATTGAACTTGTATATTATGCTAATTTACAAGTTGGGGGAGATTGTTAGATATATTTGTGATGTCATGTCTAATAATGATTTGTGTTTAGTTTTCAGATCTTGACTAACAGGACATATCAGGACTTAACTGGAAATCAGTACTTATACTGAAGTCAGAACTTAAGTTATCAGAACTTAAGATATCAGAAGATATTCATCAGGAGATAATATCAGGACTTAAGAAGAATTTCAGATAAGGAAGGCGGTTGATTGAAAGGAAAGAAGATTAAGACTAACACAAGAAGAGATATGCATGGAGAAGAATTCTATGAAGAATAGAAGACTTGGAGGAAAAGATAACTAATTGATATATTTTAGGATGCAGACTTATATTCGATATCAATTAGAAGATTATCTTGTAACTGTGTGGTATATAAACACAACATAGGGTTTATACTAGATGTGTTATCATTATCGAGAATATTATTCATTGTAACCCTAGAAGCTCTCGTGATATTTGTTCATCACTGAGAGAGAACGGTTCCATTGCAATACTGTTTTATTAATAAGATTATTCTGTGTTTCATACTTGTGTTCTTAATTTAATTTGATTGTAGTATACACTGTATTCAACCCCCTTCTATAGTATGTGTGACCTAACATCATAGAAAGATAAATGATAATGATGTCAGAGAAGAGATTCTGTACTTTTTCAGGGATGGTAAAGTAAAGAGCTTTATATTGCAACAACTCTTAATAAAGACTGTGACAGAATTGAAATACATTCACTATCTTCTTAGAGTTGAGAACAGTGTCACCAGAAACTGGTCTTCTATGATACTTGAAGCCATCAAAAGAAGAGTCATGACAAAAGATGATAAATACAATGGTGATTATGTTCCTGAGTACATAACTTATATTGGTCAAGAAATAAAGATGAAAAAGGGAGCTGCAGTGCTACAAGTTTTTCTCAACAGTCCTCAGTTATCCTTCAGTCTAGATCATGAAGATGTCGATTTGAGCTTCATGTTGATTGGTGATCTTGAGATAAGAAAAAGCTCAATTTCTAAGTTGAGATCAGACATCTATCAGCTTGGAGAAGACACAGAAGAAAAGAGAGAGTTGAAGAAAAAGCTTGTTAAAGTCCTACGAGACAAGGAGGAAGAAAGATTGAAAAACTTTCTGGAAACAACTGTCAGTTATCTGAAGATACTGAAGTAAGCTTTACTCCTTGTACATTTTGTAGATTGGTTTTGGCATCATTGAGAATGGAATTTGTGTTTCATTACATTAAGCATAAATTGGGGGAGATTGTTACATATTGAATTTTCAATGATCAGAAGAAGCTCAGGATCTGGTTGTTCGGGTGTCATCAATATCTGATGTATCATCAGGATTTGATACATCATCAGCATTTGGATGTCATCAGTATTTGAAGCCAGTCTGCTTAAAGGATTTGTTCTGTTCCTTGTAATGTGGAGCATATATCTTTTACATATGAGTTATAGGACTTTATCTATTCAGTTGAAGATATGTATCAGTTTCAGTTAGTTTTTGATAATGCATATCTTAGATTGATTTGTTGTAGCTGTGTAGTATATAAACACAGTTTAGGTCATCACTTAGTGTATCGATCTCGAGTATCATTCAACTAGCAGCTCTCAAGAACATCAGTATTGCTTGAGAGGATTTTGTAACAGTTTTTATCAGAAATATAAAAAGCTGTTATATATTATTACTTGTTCGAAACATTTATACAATTGTATCCAACCCCCTTAAACAATTGTATCTTCACTGGGCAACACGTCGGGACTATGTTGGTCATCCGTTGGGAGCCTTGTTCATTATCTGTCGGGAGCCTTTGTAGATCATTCGTAGGGAGCCTTTCTTTCAATTGACTCTATTTCACTTATACAGAATTACAAGACATCTTATATTCACAATTAGCCAACCAATTCTGCATATCAATCTAGTAGTCAACATGACTTAAATAATCCTACAGCATCTACTAATACATTGTTGTTTACAGGGATGTGCTACAAGACTTATTATTACATAAGCCACACTCTCGATGGATGTTCAGTTGTCCTCCGTCGGGACTATAAAGTTCATCCGTCAGGACTATTGTAGAACATTCGTCGAGAGCTACAAAAACACTAAGTTAAATCTACTAAGATGTTTTGTTCAACTTATCATTAAGTTCACAACATATTCCTAACACAAGGGTTTGAGGCCATGGTACATGATAGTAACCTGTTCAACTCCCCTCCAATTCCAATGGAGGTTCATTTATCAAGTGAATAATAAACTGTCAAAACCACAGTTTCTACTGTGAGTCAAATTGTGACACCAGTCACAGCTGTCACCTTACCCTCCATACCATGCTACCAAAGACACAAATTAATCAGAAAGATGATGACTTGGATGATGATGAGCAAAAGAAAGATGAGCATAAATCTTTTGGCTCAAATTTAAGTTAATCAAGCAAAGGCAGTGGTAGTCATGGGGAAGATAAGAAGAAGGGAAATGATGAGAAGACGGGAAAAGATGACAGTAAGAAGAAGGAGAAGGTTAAAGGAGATGAAAGAGATACAAAGAAAACACCATTAGCCCAAACATCCAAAACCTTGCCAATCCAAACACAAACACCTAACCAAACACTATCTCAAAATATCCAAACCTCTAAGCCTAACTACCTATATAAACCAACTGTAAATTCTCTACTCAAAATTCCTATCAAATCAAAATAAACCTTCTTGAAGAAACTCTCCAAACTACCTTTATTTAAACCTCCAACCAAGACTCATTTTAAGTCTGCAGGGAGAAAACCAAAAATGACTCAAGTTGAAGCTGGTGCACTTTGGGATTGCTTTAATCAAAATGACTTTCTACCTAACTCAGAAAATATAACAGATGATGACTATAATAAACAGCTAGCTGAAGATATAGTCAAAGTTTGTGTTCTATCTTTGGGAGAAATCAGAATATACTTCAAAGATGGCACCTTCAATTTGTTGAGCATGGACGTTATAGAGAACCATTCTTCTGTAGAACTTGAGAGAGTGATTAGTTTAATGAATGCAAGGGATGCCTTTACAAAAATAAGGAAGGGTGAGTTAGATGAGAGGATGAGAGAGAGAAATGAAAGACATGCAAAGGGAAAAGCTGAGAGGGAAGAAAATGAAAGGAAATATGCACAGAAGATTGAAATATTTGAGCAAAGGTCTAATGAACTGAAAGCAAAAGGGTTGAGCAGGGTGTCTCCAAATGGTGTGTTTCTTTACATCAAGACTCACAAGCTATCAAGGTACAAAATAAATTATCTTGACAGTTACCCCTTAAGTGAATGACTCAAGCTGGTAGAAGCTCTAAAAGGAACTGAAATCATTGAAGAACTTAAGTTTCTAGTTAGACTCAAAGATCTAATTAGAGAACAACTAGGCTATGAAAAATTCAGATGATCATGTAATTCAATTTTGTATGTGAGTGTAAGAATGTACAAAAGTTGTACCTTGTGAATTTGTCAGTCTCATTATTTTTATTTTAGCTTGGGGTTAGTCTTGTTATCAGGCATACATTTGTGACAATAATATTCTCACAAATTGGGGGAGATTGTTGTGCAAGACATGCCTGTACATAACAAGACTAAGTCATATTGACAACCCTAAGAATAAGTTATTTGATAATCTAATTGTATTCTATAATTGTATTTCCCGAGTCTGTAAAAATATTAAGTAGATTAGACTGGAGGATTTTTCTATGAACAACTATCAAGTTGAGAAATAAACTATGGAAGAAGATCAATCTTGATCTTGCATCAGAGAGAATAGAAGCTTGGAGTTGAATAATGTTATTCTAGAAAAAATGTTCTAAGTCAGATATCGAAAGTCACAGATCAAGGAATATCGAGAAGTCTAAAATGACTTGTAGAGAAGTCCCAAGAGATATCGACAAGTCAATCTATATGTAGAAAACTGAGATATCGACAAGTCAAAAAGTCCATGTAGAGAACTGGAGATATCGACAAGTCAATTCTTCAGGTAGAGAATTGAGATATCGACGAGTCAAAAATTCCATGTAGAGAACTGAAGATATCGACAAGTCGATTCTTCATATAGAGAACTAGAAATATAAAAAGTCAAATCCTCATGTAGAGAACTAGAGATATCGACAAGTTAAAGCTTATGTAGAGAACTGGAGATATCGATAAGTCATTGTACTTGTAGAGAAATGGAGACATCGACAAGTCAAAAACACATGTAGGGAACTCATGTTATCGATAAGTCATTTTACTTATCGATATGTGACATCTCTATAGAACAAAAGAGATTTCGACAAACAACTTCATAATTCAGAATGCAGACAACTTGAAGATCCAAGATTATCAGTTAATAAATAATTCTATCACTGAATTGGAAAGCTTACAAATGTAGCTTGAAGAATACAAGAACAAGGGCCAAGATGAACTAGACAAAGAAGGGTCACATACCTAATAGATTCTGCACAGATTTTCTAACACTGGAAATGGAAATGTACAAAAATAGCTTTAGAAATCGTGTTAGTCCATTTTAGTGCAACTTTTGTAAACCCGTGCATGTTGCTCTATAAAGGATATCACAGGTCCTTTGTTTAGAAGTAACAAACAGATCTAGGAAATATTTTGTATTCTCTCAAGAGTAGAAGTTGAGTTCTTATTTTTAAGAACAAGGATTTGTAGCAAGATAAATTTGATTTAATATAAATCAAGTTAGTTTTTGATAATCTGCTTGTGTGTTTGCATTTAAGTATTTTATCACTACAAGTTCATACAAATTATTTTGTTCCAAAAAGCCAAAAACCATAATGGATAACTTAAAATTAAGAAAACACATTCACCGCTCCCCCTATGTGTGGCATTTCATACCTAACAATCACTTCATAAACATGTTCAAAAATATAAATGTCGAGCATGTACACTAATTATGTTATCTTGATAAACTTGTTAAGGAAATGTTTTTTTTCATCAAAATTTTTCTACTAATATACTTGTTTGTGAACTTGAAAAGCAAAACAACAAAAAACATAAGTTGTATTTGGTTCCCAAAATATAATTTTACAAATATTTTAAAAATATGATAATGTCGTAATTTTTTTAAAGTGTGATATTTATGATAATTTTTCAAATTAAAATTGTATACATGTCCAACAAGTTCATAAAATAGACTCGATCAAATTTAACATTTTTCCATATTGTTATTGAACATATCTATTCATTACTGGTCCTACACGAATTTTTTTTTTTGAATTTGCCATTCGCATCAATCAGTTACGCATTATATTCATAACTAAATTTTATCGTATGTCAAATGAAGGTAAAACGTAGGTAAACTCATATTTTTAAATTATTGTCGGACGGGTAATTTATAAATGATATGCATTTTTGGAAACGTTTTGAAAGTAATAACTACACCCGTATAAGCAGACAAAATTTTATTTTGTAATCGACTGAGGAGAAGGGCATGGGCCGCATCTATTAAATTCACAACCAAATTTTATCGTATATCGAATTTTGGTGAACTCCCACCTATACATTATTGACTTATGACACGTTTTTTTAAATGTTATGCGTTTTGTGAGTACGTTTTAAAATTTGTAATCACACCCGCATAAGCTGGATTTTTTTAATTTATAAACGAGTATAGAAAGATAGTTATAATGTATATAAATTTTATTTTTTGATCATTGAGTTATCTTTTTATTCGGGTAGCAATAATTAAAATTTATCATGGGGCAGTCGAATTCGGCTTTTGTGTGTGTATATATATATATGTATATGGTATATATGTGCAATTATTGGTTCAACTAGTCGAATTTGAGTTCAATTTATTAAAATTTAAATCACATCAAATTCATTTAAATTTAGAAAACTTATTATAAATGAAAATTATTTAAGAGTCAATTTTTTGCGTGTTTGATTTGAAGTAAAATCCACATCAATATACAATTTCAAATTTGAAGATCAATTAAAAAGAATAATATTTAAAATGTAACATTTAAATTGCTAGTTTTTAACTATAGATAATAAATTTTATTGATTGAAAATGATACCTAATGTGTATCAAGTAGTAGTGAAATATGAAACTATTATGTCAAAATTTTAAAACATGGAAATTTTAAATTGTTTTCTTTCATTTAATGTATAAAATTAAAAGGAAAATTTATCTACACGTATTTCGTAAAATTAGTGATGAATATTTTTTCTTTGAATGATATTGAAAAATATTGAGTGTTAGGCAATTATTGCGGTTGATAGCGACTCACCTATTTTGTATTTTTTTTAAAAATGATAAGTTAATATCCAGCTCATAAATAATTGATGGAGCTTTAGCTTCTCATTTTTAAAATCCAAACCGGTCACTCATGTTAATATTTTAAATAATGAATTTTTTTTGTTAGTACTATTTATAAAGCAATAATTCATAAAATATTTGTTATAACAAAATCGTAAATTATAACAACACTTTCTAGATAATATCAATTATGCAAGATTTAACTGTAACATACGCATTTTGTTAATTAATTGTTGAAACATTAGGATTTGTACTAGCAAAAAATGTGTAAAATTTCTTTAATATACATACAAAAAATGTAGCACTTGGACTAATATTTGTTTATTTTTTAAAAACATTACTGAAGAAAAAGTAATTTAGAACGTGACAAGTAGACAGAGAGCGGAACAGATGTCTATGCCCAGGTGGCGGTTGTTTTCACAAGCCTGCTATTTGCTTACGAGGTCTACATGTCATCCTTACTTGTAAATATGAGTAGGGGTATCGATCTACTTTTTCATTTGAAGTGCTATTATTGTGAAAATATTATTCTTATAATCACAGTAGTGAGATTATTCATATCATAAAAAATAAATGATTCAAACTGACAACATTTTTGATAATTTTTGGAAAATTTTTTGAAAATTAAAAAGTAAATATCTCATTTGAACCGCCATTTTTTCTATAATTATAACATAATTTGGAATCTTACCTTTATTATAAACAATAAAATTAATTTGGCATAATATTAGAAAACAACATATTTGAAGTGTAATACAGTTTAATCCTGAATATCTAAAAAGAGGATACAATACATAAATCATTGAATTACGATTGATTTTAGTATAAATATTAAAAAATTATACCAAATCTCATAAGAAAATCAGAAAAGAATCTCAAAATACCCAAACATTTTTCTTTTTTAGTCACAGCTGTGCTGTCCCCAAATAAAAACCTCCCTCCCCTTTGTAACCTGTCTCTCACATTCTCTTAATGTGGCCCCCTTTTCCTCAATATCCCAAAAATAAAAATACTAAACAAATATTCTAAAATCTCTCTCCCTCTCTCTCACTATATATACCTTCTCCGACACTAATCACCATCCCATTCACCCACACACTTTCCCTCTCCACACAAAATATTGTGTGATAATTTTCCTTCCTTGTGAAGCAAATGGGTGACAAGGTTGATCCAGACCATGAGTTCTTTTGTTCCCGGTCCCAGTTTCTTTCAAGTGAAATCATACTCATGGACAAGGAAAACTTGTACACTGACAAACACAACTCACTGATTCCTCGTACCCGTGTAACCCCCGAGCCACCCACCGAGTCACTCTCTTTCTTCAGCGACAACAGCAATTTCCTCTTACCACCATTTTCTGCTGGTCCGAAAAATCATGAGGTAAACCTTAAATTATCTCAGTTTATTACCATGCATACATAACCATGTACATGTGTTTTGTGTTTTTCTAAGTGAAGGTTTTGTATTAATAAGTTTGATTTCGTGTTGACTCAGAAAACATGGGATATGACGAGTCCAGTGGTGGGTAACGGCGGTTCTCTTGTTCCGTCACCGCCTATTACTCCTATTGGAAGAAACGTAAACCATTGTCAAGTGAAGATTATGAACGGTCAGGGGCAGAACCGTAATTTCACCGCTATCAACCCCCCTAATTCCCTCCCTAGCGTTCATGTAAGTTTAGAAATGTTACATTAATTTCAATTTATGTAACTTTTTATGTAGAACAATTTTAATCAATAAAAAATAGTTTTGTTTTTAAAAATTATTTTTAAATGTTTGTAATATATTTTTTGGAAACAATTTGAGGTAAATATTTGTTGGTTTTTTACAGAGGGGGACTATGTGGGGTCAGCCTCAGAGAGATGGTGGGAATTTTGGAAATGGAGGGTACGTGTCTGACGTCACGCCGGGGATGGCATGGGGGAGCCCACAAGTTCAGAATCAAAGGCGGAGCTACGGTGGTGTGGATGTCGGAGCGGTGGGGTATGGCGGTGGAATAAAGAGAGAACGTGCTGGCACTGGTGTGTTTCTGCCACGTACCTACCAAAACACTGCCCCTGAATCTCGCAAGAAAACAGGTACGTGACAGCTTTTTTGAACTCCTTTTTTGTATTTGTTATTGTAATTTTGGTTTTATTTGCATTCTAGTTTTAGATGTTTGTTTTGGTGGGTCTCGTGGGCCCCATGTGTTTTTAGCTTGTGGGTCTCCGATTATTGTTCTAGGCTTTTACAGAAACACTGTTGTGGAAGATGGAATTTTTTTAGGAGTATTTGTATTTTGAATGGGGAATGAGATTGATGTTTTTAATTTTGAACTGAAATAAGCTTTTAACTATAGTTTGATTTTGCAGACGCTAATCCAGCTGTGTTTTTGTATCTTTTGCCTTTTGTTTTGGTTTTGATTTTTGACACACCAGATATCTGTAATATTCTTATATAAATTAATACTTTTTATAATTTTGATATGGTTTTATTCCGAGAACATTTGAACCAGAGAATATTAAGAACCGGATAGCACACCTACTTAGTTAGTAAGTAGTAATAATCGATTTGTCGGGTTGTATTAAGAACTATGATAGGAGAATATTAAGAATCGAATATTACTAGCATTTAGAAGTCAACGATAGACGTAACGTAAATGATCGGCATCTGTCTAAGTATCTATATTTTTCGTGATCGACCTTTTTGGTCGAAATGCTCTTATTTTTTGTCAAACATGAATGAATCTACATTAAAATGACATTTGGTAAAATAAATTTATAGCATAGACTAAAGTATTATATTGACATTATTAAGCGGTGTACATTTTATTGATTGAATCAGGTGGTTCAACTACTAGACCTCAACATGTCCAAGCTCAAAACAGAAAGTTTGAGAATGTGACTCCTCAACTTCCTTCCCAGCGCCATTTCATTGCTAGTGGTCACATCCCACAAAACAGTAAGAACAATAATCTTTAAAAGAAAGATTTACGATATAATTGCTGCTCCTTTCACCATTGCTTATTGTTTTTTGTTCTCTTCCTAGATTCAGAACCTGTAATGACTAGAAGGGATGTTGCATTTCCACAAGAGTGGAGAAAAAATGAAATGGCGGAGGCGGCCATAAGTAACCCTTCTACTGCAAGTGCAGAAGGGATGACAATGGATAATGAGATAATAAAGCTTCCCCGGGAATGGACCTACTAGTGCACAAGGGTTGCAGGGGGGAGTAGTAAGAGTAGTAGTAGTAGTAGTTTAGTAAAATTTTATGGGGAAGATGGAGAGTAATAAGAGGGGGGCTCCAGTCCTGCCTCCTTTGGTTAGCAGTAGTAGTTCATGAATAAGACAAGTTAGAAGAGGAGAGTGCCCCCCCCCCACCCCAACTGCCGGTGTAATAAAAAGAGTCATTAGCTAGACTCTATCAGACTTCTCTGCTAACAATGTTTGTCATTTACATTGGTTTTGGTTTTTTGAATTTTGTTGTGTTTTTTTGTTTTTTACTTTTGTTTTTCCTGTTTGTCTATTCTGTTTGCGTAAATAACACTTTATAAAATCTAAAGCTACATTCAAACTCATTTTTTAAATCTGAAAATATGTCTTCAAGAAATGCGAACACACTTATGTCTATATGGCGTTGCTCGATTAAATAAACAGGTGAGTGATTCCGTACGATGTGGGATATTTCATTTTCAACATCAGCGTTTTATTCTTGTCGTTGTAGTTTTTGTTTTTGCAAATTCCGTTTTCTTCAATTATCTTGCGACTTGTGATTGACATTGGGCTTTATTGGGATTTTCAAAAAATCGGTTGAGCCTGGATTTTTTAAAAAAAAATGAGTCTCATTTTAGGCCTGCGAATCACATTGGATCGGGTCAAACTGGATTTTTATCATGCTTATAATTAATATTTTAATCTAATATTTTTTATATTTATTAAAATATTATAAGAGTATCTTTTTAGGTTTTTACAAGATAATTTAGGTTTTTATCCCAACTTTTTAAAAGAGACATGTATTATCCGGTCTGAAATAGACATTTTAAAAATCCTGGATTTTATCTGAGCATAAATTTGGGTTTTCAATTGGATGGCATTCAGAAATATAGAAAGACTATTTAAGACTCGCGGATCGGGCCAAATCGGGATCAGCTTTTCCCGAATTGGACTTTTCCCGTTTTGCTCTAAATCAGATTGGATCATTGGATTTTTCTAGTTTTGTGAACATCTTTATCTAGGCCCATGTTCCTTCTTGTTTGACAGGATCTAGGCCCCTGGTTGCACTTGGCAGGAGTCCTGTAAACAGTGATATTGTTTTCCCGCGCTCTTTTGTAGACTCAAGTTTTTTTATACATTTCTAGATTTTAATGAATCTCGTCCCAGAGCTCTTTTAGACCAGAGCGCAAGTCCGAGTCAAAATTATTTCCAAGTATCCTCTAATTAGGGGAATCAACTTTGCTTTGTTTAATGTCATCCAAAATGCCATACTTTAACCGGTAATAATCTTGTGCACTTGAATTTGCTGGTAGATGCGTTCAGTAAGAGGACATTTAATTTAATTGTAAGGCTAATTGTTTAAGATTTGTGAAAGTAGGGGTCATTTTTGTGAAGTTGAACACTAGATATAGGAAAATAAAATTATCAGATAAAAAATACAAAAGGAGGTTTGTTAGTTGTACTGCGACAACTCAACAAGTCTTATCTGATTCAGCTAATGATCCACGTCAGTAGAGTTAGTTACAGCAAATTGTTAAGATCTATCTTAGTATATAGAGAATGTGAATTAGAGAGAAAGATAGTTAGATACAATATTATTCAGATCATTCATTTTGTATCTCTTTCAAGTAAATCAATACATATGTCTTCTATCTTCTAGTTTTGATGATTAATGGAGTTTGACAGTTGAGATTATATCATTTCTATCATGGTATCAGAGCTTTATGCTCAATTTTTTTCTTTTCTCTTACGATCTATTGTTGTTGATGCTTTTGTCCTAGTTTTCTTCTTCGTTGTATATACATACATCGTGCTTAGCTTTGTGTGTATAATTCATTGATTTCTGCGTCAATTCAAGATAGAATTTGGTTGTTGTTCATCGATTTAATGACAACTTCACTTTCGTACTCATCTGCAACACTTGGATCTACATCTTCTTCATCTACCACGAGTACAAGTATGGATGTGAATCATCTGTACTATCTTCGTCCATCAGATAATTCAGGGATGCAGCTTGTTGCCGTGATTTTGACGGAGAGTAACTATAATCAATGGAGTCGATTCATGGAGATTGCACTTTCATCCAAATTGAAACTCGGTTTTGTCGATGGAACGTGTACTCCATCCGCTCCTTCATCTCCATTACTTGTATATTGGACACGATGCAATAATATGGTAACATCCTGGTTACTTAATTCACTCTCTATTGATATTCATAATAGTGTAGTTTATATGAAGACTGCGCTTGCTATTTGGCTAGATCTTGAAACTAGGTATGCACAGAGTAATGAACCAAAATTATTCTAACTGCGATTTAAAATTGCTCATTTGACACAAGGAAATTTATCGATTGCTAGTTACTTTGCTAAGTTTCGAGCTGTCAATGAAGAATTAGAATGTCTCAGTACTATACCTAGATGCAGTTGTGCCAAGTGCACCTGTGCTGTTAATACACAGCTTAACTCTTATGAACAAGATGTGAAGTTGTCACACTTTCTAATGGGACTTAGTGAACAATTCACTGGTATTAGAGGACATATTTTGATGATGAAGCTTCTACCTACGTTGAGTCAGTGTTACTCCTTATTATTGCAAGAGGAAAATCAACGATCTCTGGTTGTTTCTTCTGCCAGTCCTGAATCTATGGCTATGTCGGTCAAATCTGTTGGTACCAGATATCAAGCTGGTAAGACTATTAAACAAAGTTCCCGGGATTCTAAGGAGCACGTTGTGTGTGATTTTTGTCATATGACAGGGCACACTGTAATATCCTGTAATTTTTAAATATCGATTAATAATAGAATAATAGAAAAAAGTATTAAAATTTGATTAAGATTAGGATTTAAAATTGAATTAGAATAATGGGCCTAAAATTTGGATCAGATTCTAATATGGATAACTTGTAGGTTAAGATATAGGGTTTTGTATCGTTATAAATAGATCATATTCGTCTTATTCGTTTTTATTCATAAAATTCGTAGGGCTCTTCTCAGCATAAATCAGCAATCTTGTAAAATTCGTAGAAAATTCATCGTAAGTCAGAATTCAGTGATTCCGGACTTTTCGGAGAGGTCTTTTTGTTATCTTAAACTTTCGTGTTTCGTGTTTTCCCAAGAAAACGTCGTTTAGAGGGTCAAAAAGGTTATATTCAGATCTTGTCAGTTTTAGAGGTAAGTTTTTGATCGATCTTGCTAGATTATCTAAATTATGTGATACGTGTATATTTGATTATCAAAACATGGGCTAAGTGATGATATATTTGAAAGTATTATGTATTATAGTATACGTTTATTGTATATGTGTGGTGTCTCGACGATAATTTTGGATCTTTGATTTGTGCCATGGTTTGTGAAAATATCGAATAAGAACTAAGGACCATAATCACCGGATTGTAGTGACAGTTTTCAAAAAATTTGACCGTTATCACCGGGTTGTAGTGGCCGTGACATGAATTATGGATTTTGAATTATTGTTGTTTATGTGCTATGTGAAAGAGATATGTCCTAAGTCCAATCATGTATGAGGATTTATGAATAACTTTTATGTAATCTGTTTTGATTTCATTGATATTAATAAAAGATTTGTTTTGTTTTTATTGCGGGCTCTGTCTATTTAAATGTATAAATAAGATATACCACAATTTAGAGTAAAGCTTTTTATGAATTGTGATGAGATCATAATAATGAGACCTAAAAGATGATAACTCTAAACTTAAATAGTTCCTGGTCGTAGGATTATTAACTGGTAATTAATAATCCGCAAAGATCGGTACATACTATGCTTGTTTCATTATGAAGGATGTCTGCTCTCATAGACATTTGTGTGGTGACACTATAGCTAGTATGTAGGTGCTTATTATAGAATAAGTTCACTGAACATGACTCACACAATTGAACAACTGATGGAGTTCACTCACGTGTCAGCAGTTGTTCACGTAGTGATAGTTGTACAAGTATCCTTAGACCTGGGGTCATCATAGTCATCTTTTGTACACTGAACTATGCTTTGGTTTAGTTCTTAGTCTCAAAGGACAATTATAAGAGCTCTACTGGGTATAAGAATTTGTACACGAAGATAATGTATGATCAATAAAGGATCTATCCCTTCCAGTGAAAGAAGAGAATGTTCAATGCTGATCCACTTATGTTAGTTCAGGAATCTCTGGCCAGAGTGAATGAAATTAGAAAGGAGTTTCTAATTTACATTAAATAGAATTAAGCATAGTGAATAAAAAAGCAAGTGATTAAATAAGATAGGCTTGACATAAGTTCCATGTCTTATATTTAATCGTGACATTGCAGGGTAGAAGGAATTAATTGTACGGTAACTACTCACTGAATAGGTTCTTGGTATTCTAAGCAGTGAATTCGTATTATCCGGATAGTCGCGATATGCTGAGAAGTATCCCTCATGATGTAGAATAAATATGATTAATTAATTAATCATATTTAATGAATTAAAAAATTTATATAAATAATGATAAAATAGTTTTACTATTATTTATTTCTATTACCGGCTTAATATTGAACCTATAGGGTCACACCATAAAACAGAATGATTTAATGGTGGATGAATTAATTAATAATGGCTGATAATTATTTATTTATGAAATAAATAATTAATTGAAAATTTTAATAATTGATTAAATGAGATTTAATTGATTATAAATTAATTAAGAAAAGGTTCTTAATATTATTAATTAAGAATTTAATTTTTGGAAATTAAATCAAGAGAGAGAATTATTTCTAAAGTGTTTAGAAAAAAGATTAATAATTAAAATGTGTTTTAATTATTAATGAGAATAATAAATGGTTAATAATAATAATAATAATTTATGGGAAAATTTTCAGCTGAAAATTTTGCCTATAAATATACTATTATAAACCCTATTTTTGCCTCAACCTAAAATTTTTACAAAACCCTAATTCTCTCCACCTCCTCCTTCTCCATTACATCGTTTTCTTGGTGGATACCGGTGGAGTGCTTCACACTTGAGGAGCAGCTGCTAAGGATCTCCGCTCGTGGTTCTTGGATCGTTATTAAAGACCTCCATCTTTTCATTAATGTAAAGCTTCTTAAGGTAAACATACTGAACTACGAATTAAATATTATTTTTCGCATGGATCCTGCGGAGGGTTTCGGTTTTTTTTTTTAAGATTTAAATTTACGTTTTCGTTGCGTTTATGTGCTAGAAACCCTTCAATGGCATCAGAGCTACTTGCGAAAAGTTTTTAATTCGTTTATGTTTAACTGTTTTCGATATATGAGCATGTACGTGATTCGCCATGATTTGATGTTGATATAATATGCTTATATATGTATGGTTTTGAATATATGATATTCATGTGAGTTGTATAATCATAAGATGATTATGTTATCTGTATATATACTGATATATACATGATTTTTGTTTGCTCTAATTATGAGAATCATATTAGATACGGATTCTGAATTGGCTGCTGCAGATTTGCTGAAATCTGGGTCTGGTGTCCGATTTACGCAAACGAATACCCTATTCCATAGGTAAACGAGCGTCTGAATAAAACTGATAGCATAAGCTATCAACGACTCGTCTGTAAGGCGTTTGACGTTGTTTACTGCCCGTAAACAGTGATTCTTGTTTTTCTGATTTGATTTTGATTATCCTGATTTTTGTCATATTTTTTTTTATGATTAGATCATGGATAATATGATATGTTAAGATCAAATTATGTGTTTTAACATGCTTTTATGTGATGTATGAGCATGGTGGATGGTTATGGCCTTTCGACCTTAGTGTAATGGTTTTGGTTTTGGTTTTAAATACGACTTGCATGTCGTCAATCTTTGTAACCATAAATCTCTAATGTAACTCGAGTTATTCTTGTAAGTTCATTAGATTAGTTTTACTTTCAATCATGTAATGTAATTGAAGACTCAAGAAGGCTATCCAATGGAGATGATACAAAGAAGAAGACGAGGCATACAAGAAGTCTAAACAAAGAAAAAGACTTATGTAATAAGTAGTTGTATTTATTTCCATCACCATATTAGATTGACCTTGATCTTTATCATGAGCTTGATAAAGATCACATAGGATGGGGCCATAACCAAACACATTTACTTTATTGCACTTTACATTTACTTGTTTATTTAATTTTATATATGAGATATATGCCTATGTTTACCATGCGATGATAGATTTAGGTGAACTTAATTGACATAAGGCGTTTGTTAGACAATCTAGTATAGTGAAATTATTTCATGACCTTAATATAAATATTATGAATGCGATCATGAGATTCTTGTGTTTATGAAACACGTAATTGCATATGAATTTTCAATATTGAGAGAAAGGATGATTCTATCAACAACAGATTTCTATTTGTAAGAAAGGGTTATTAAGTGACGCCTCTTGACAATGCTCCACCCGATCTGGGAATCATCTGATTATCGATTATTGATTTGAAATATTTAATTTAAAAGGAAGAATCTGAAAGGAATATGTCCTAAGTCCAATCATGTATTAGGATTTAGGAATAACTTTTATGTAATCTGTTTTGATTTTATTGATTTTAATAAAAGACTTGTTTATGTTTTATTACAGGCTCTATCTATTTAAGTGTTTAAATAAGATATACCATAGTTTAGAGTAAAGCTTTTTATGGATTATGATGAGATCATAATAGTGAGACCTAAAAAGATGATAACTCTAAACTTAAATAGTTCCTGGTCGTAGGATTACTAACTGGTAATTAATAATCCGCAGAGATCGGTACATACTATGCTTGCTTCATTATGAAGGATGTCTGTTCTCATAGACATTTGTGTGGTGACACTATAGCTAGTATGTAGGTGCTTATTATGGAATAAGTTCACTGAACATGACTCGCACAGCTGAACAACTGATGGAGTTCACTCACGTGTCAGCAGTTGTTCACTTAGTGATAGTTGTACAAGTA
Source organism: Apium graveolens (assembly GCF_009905375.1). Classification (NCBI taxonomy): domain Eukaryota; kingdom Viridiplantae; phylum Streptophyta; class Magnoliopsida; order Apiales; family Apiaceae; genus Apium; species Apium graveolens. Next base: position 169,187,995 of record NC_133656.1, read on the forward strand.
TCCCTAGACTTGAGGTCATCATAGTCATCTTGTGTACACTGAACTATGCTTTGGTTTAGTTCTTAGTCTCCAGGGACAATTATTAGGGATCTTCTGGGTATAGGAATTTGTACACGAAGATAGTGTATGATCAATAAAGGATCTACCCCTTCCAGTGAAGGAAGCGAATGTTCAAGGCTGATCCACTTATGCTAGTTCAGGAATCTCTGGCCAGAGTGAATGAAATTAGAAAGGAGTTTCTAATTTGCATAGAACTACGCATAGTAAATGGTAAGCAAGTGATTGAATTAGATAGGCTTGACACGAGATCCATGCCTTTTATTTAATCGGGACATTGTAGGGTAGAAGGAGTTTATTGTACGGTAACTATTCACTGACAGGTTCTTGGTATTCTAAGCAGTGAATTCATATTATCCGGATAGTCGCGATATGTTGAGAAGCATCACTCACGATGTAGAATAAATGTGATTAATTAATTAATCATATTTAATAAATTAGAGAATTTATATAAATAATGATAAAATAGTTTTATTATTATTTATTTCTACTACTGGCTTAATATTGAACCTACAGGGTCACACCATAAAAAGAGAATGATTTAATGGTGGAGGAATTAATTAATAATGGCTAATAATTATTTATTTATGAAATAAATAATTAATTGGCAAATTTAATAATTGATTAAATGAGATTTAATTGATTATAAATTAATTAAGAAAAGTTCTTAATATTATTAATTAAGGATTTAATTTTTTGGAAATTAAATCAAGAGAGATAATTATTTCTAAATTATTTAGAAAAATGATTAATAATTAAAAGGGGTTTTAATTATTAATAAGAATAATCAATGGGATAAAAATAATAATATTTATGGGAAAATTTCAGCTGAAAATTTTGCCTATAAATACACTATTATAGACCCTATTTTATTCTAACCCACATCAAAACACAAAACCCAAAAAGTTTGGAAAACCCAATTCTCTCTACCTCCTTCCTCCTCCTTAACATCGTTTTCTTGGTGGATACCGGTGGAGTGCTTCACACTTGATGAGCAACTGCTAAGGATCTCTGATCGTTGTCTCCGAATTATTTTAAAAGGTTAGATTCGATCCCTCGAATTTTTATTCACGATTTATATGCTTTTATTTGGATTTTGTATGTGTAAAAGTGTTTTGCCATGCCCCCGCTGCGTTAAAAATCCAACAGAATCTCTTTATAATATGATTATGATTGTAACGTAATATAATCCCTCTAAAATTAAATAATACCAAGTAGTAATTGGCCAATGACACAACGGGCTTGTGTCGGTCAAAGCCTTCCAACATGGTAGAAAGTAGTTCTTATTTTTGAATTATTGTCGTTTCGTGCTACAGCCGAGGGCTTTGATTTCGAAATAAGAAATACTTGTCTATTACATAGAGATGTGTACATTGAATTAGAATCTAAAGGTCGTTACGTGCCACAGCCGTGGGCCGTTGGAGACTGATTCAATTGTACGAAATGTTGGGTTAGACTTGACTTAAAATATTGAGTTTTTCGTGCCACAGTCGTGACTCAATTATTCAAGAGGCTAAAGTTATATTAGGGAATAACATAAGATGTAATTGACAAGAGTTGTCTGCCTATTGAACATCACATGACGTTTCGTGCCACAGCCGAGGTTGTGTGATGGAATGTAGGATCCCTATTCCCACTAGCATTATGAATGCTTAATTTTCACTTAGGGGGTTTAATAAATTAGATAAACTAGCGGGAGACACTTATGAATAAAGACCCGATTCATATAGTGTTTTGAAATGAAATTGAATATTTGCTAAGTGTTGTTATGTGTTTATCATTTACAGATTTACTATATTCATCATGTCTTCTGCACTATCACTCCGGAGCATACTAGATGCTCACAAGTTGACTGGTCCTAATATAGCTGTTTGTTTTCATTGTAACAAGTTGGGGCACTGGAAGAGGAACTGCAAGGTTTACCTTGCAGAATTGAAGAAGAAGAAGGGTAGTAAAACTACCGCTTCTGATTCAGGCATGTTCATGATCGAAGTTAATATGTCACTAGGTCAAATTTCTACTTGGGTATTAGATACCGCCTGTGGTTCTCATGTTTACAATTCGTTGCAAGGACTAAAGGGAAGTAGGACTCTTGAAAAAGATGAGATGATTCTACGTATGGGCAATGGAGCAAGGGTTGCGGTCATATCTGTAGGATCATTTAGTTTACATATGCCTACAGGCAAGACTATTATTCTGAATAATTGTTATTACGTTCCCTCTATTGTGAGGAATATTGTTTCTATTCCTATGTTGGATTTGGATGGTTTTTCATTTATTATTAAGAATAATGAATGTTCTATCCTTAGAGATAATGTTCTTTATGGACGTGGTATTATAAATAATGGTCTGTATGTATGTGACGTAGAGCATGATTTACTTCAGATTGAACAAACTAATAAAAGAAAACGAGATGATGAAAATCTGACCTATTTATGGCACTGTATGCTAGGTCATATTAGTGAAAATAGATTGCGGACATTGCATAAGGAAGGGTTACTTGACCCCTTTGATTTTGAATCATATCCTACATGCGAGTCTTGTCTATTAGGTAAAATGACCAAATCTCCATTTAGTGGACATGGAGAAAGGGCTGCACATTTGCTAGGATTGGTACACACAGATGTATGTGGACCAATGTCTACGCAAGCCATGGGTGAATTTTCATACTTCATTACTTTCATAGATGATCGATCTAGATTCGGATATGTGTATTTGATGAAACACAAGTCTGAAGCCTTTGAAAAGTTCAAAGAATATAAGTATGAAGTGGAGAAACAAACCAAATATAGTATTATAACTCTTCGATCAGATCGAGGTGGTGAATACTTGAATGGAGACTTTCTAGATTATCTCAAAGAAAATGGTATAGTCTCCCAGTGGACTCCTCCATATACTCCACAGTTGAATGGGGTATCTGAAAGGAGAAATCGAACTTTGTTAGACATGGTTCGGTCCATGATGAGCTATGCGAATCTTCCAGTATTCCTATGGAGTTATGCATTGGAAACCTCAGCATATTTACTGAATAAGGTGCCTTCCAAATCTGTTCCTCAAACACCATATGAGATATGGAAAGAAAGGAAACCGAGTCTTAAACACGTTAAGATTTGGGGATGTCCAGCTTATGTCAAGAAAGTTGACCCAGATAAGCTGGAATCTCGATCCGTAAAATGTAATTTTGTGGGATATCCTAAAGAGACTTTGGGGTATTACTTTTACACCGATCATCGGGTGTTTGTCTCCAAACATGCTACCTTCTTGGAAAAGGAGTTTATCCTTGAAGGAAACAGTGGGAGCAAAATTGAACTTGATGAAGTTTAAGAAGCACAAACTACTACGGATCAAGTGGAAACACCTGTTCAGACTGAACAACCTTCTATGGAACAGCCCATTCGTAGGACAGGGAGAGTGTCTCGCCAACCTGAGAGGTATTATGGCCTTGTCATTGAGAATGGCAATGAGTTGTCAATCATTGATGATGACGACCCTGTGACCTATAATGAGGCTATGAGTAGTGTTGACTCAGAGAAATGGCATAGTGCCATGAAATCCGAAATGGAATCTATGTATACCAACCAAGTATGGACTCTGGTTGAGGCGCCTGAATGTGTTAAGCCTATTAGGTGCAAGTGGGTATACAAGAGAAATATTGGAGCAGATGGCCAGGTGGAGACCTATAAGGTGAGGCTCGTGGCAAAATGATTCAAACAAAGGCAAGGGATTGACTTTGATGAAACTTTTTGGCCTGTAGCCCTGTTAAAATCAATTCGGATTTTGCTTGCGATTGCTGCTTACTACGACTATGAGATCTGGCAAATGGACGTGAAAACGGCCTTCCTCAATGGGGAACTTGAGGAGGAAGTGTATATGACACAGATAGAGGGTTTTCTTTCCAAGGGAAATGAACACCTAGTGTGTAAGCTGCTGCGAACCATATATGGTTTAAGGCAAGCTTCTCGTAGATGGAACATCCGTTTTGATGAGACAATCAAAGAGTTTGGTTTTATCAAAAACATAGATGAACCATGTGTCTACAAGAAGGTTAGTGGGAGCGCTGTAACATTTCTTGTATTGTATGTGGATGACATACTTCTTATAGGAAATGATATACCGATGCTACAATCAGTCAAAGTATGGCTATCAAAGAACTTCACCATGAAGGACTTGGGAGAAGCATCCTACATTCTCGGTATGAAGATCTATAGAGATAGATCTAGAAGAATGATAGGTCTTACCCAGGGTACATACATCCAGAAAGTGCTTAAAAGGTTTAGCATGGAAAACTCCAAAAGAGGTCTCATACCGATGAACCATGGAGTGTCCCTTTCCGAAAAAATGTCTCCTAAGACACCTGAGGAAAGAGAGCGTATGAGTAAGATTCCTTATGCTTCAGCATTAGGATCTATCATGTACGCAATGTTGTGTACAAGACCTGATGTTGCTTATTCAATTAGTGTGACGAGCAGATATCAGTCCAATCCAGGTGAAGACCACTGGAAAGCAGTGAAAAACATCCTTAAGTACTTGCGAAGGACTCAGGACATTTTTCTTATTTTTGGTGGTGAATCTGAGTTGAAAATAGAGGGTTATACTGACTCTAGTTTTCAATCAGAAAGTGATAGCAAATCCATGTCAGGGTACGTGTTTCCTCTGAATGGTGGTGCGAATAGTTGGAAGAGTTCCAAACAGTCTACAACGGCTGACTCCACAGCGGAAGCAGAATATATAGCTACAAGTGAGGCTGTAAAAGAAGCCGTTTGGATGAGGAAATTTGTTTCTGAGTTGGGAGTTGTTCCTAGCGTTGAAGAGCCTATTGTGTTGTATTGTGATAACAACGCAGCAATAGCACAAGCCAAGGAACCTAGGTCTCATAAAAATTCCAAACATGTCCTGCGGCGCTTTCATCTGATTAGGGAGATTGTTGAAAGAGGAGATGTCAATGTTGAGAGAGTTGACACACATAACAACGTAGCAGACCCACTCACAAAGCCACTTTCTCAAAGTCACTTTGATCGTCATAAAGACAAGATGGGTATTAGATACCAGAGTGATTGGCTTTAGTACAAGTGGGAGATTGAAAGAGATATGTCCTAAGTCCAATCATGTATGAGGATTTAGGAATAACTTTTATGTAATCTGTTTTGATTTCATTGATATTAATAAAAGACTTGTTTTGTTTTTATTACGAGCTCTATCTATTTAAATGTTTGAATAAGATATACCACAATTTAGGGTAAAACTTTTTATAGATTGTGATGAGATCATAATAATGAGACCTAAAAGATGATAACTCTAAACTTAAATAGTTCCTGGTCGTAGGATTACTAACTAGTAATTAATAATCCGCAAAGATCGGTACATACTATGCTTGCTTCATTATGAAGGATGTCTGTTCTCATAGACATTTGTGTGGTGACACTATAGCTAGTATGTAGATGCTTATTATAGAATAAGTTCACTGAACATGACTCACACAGCTGAACAACTGATGGAGTTCACTTACGTGTCAGCAGTTGTTCACATAGTGATAGTTGTACAAGTATCCTTAGACTTGAGGTCATCATAGTCATCTTGTGTACACTGAACTATGCTTTGGTTTAGTTCTTAGTCTCAAGGGACAATTATAAGGGCTCTACTGGGTATAGGAATTTGTACACGAAGATAGTGTATGATCAATAAAGGATCTACCCCTTCCAGTGAAGGAAGAGAATGTTCAATGCTGATCCACTTATGTTAGTTCAGGAATCTCTGGTCAGACTGAATGAAATTAGAAAGGAGTTTCCAATTTACATTAAATAGAACTAAGCATAGTGAATGGGAAAGCAAGTGATTAAATAAGATAGACTTGACACAAGTTCCATGCCTTATATTTAATCGTGACATTGCAGGGTAGAAGGAATTAATTGTACGGTAACTACTCACTGAATAGGTTCTTGGTATTCTAAGGAGTGAATTCGTATTATCTGGATAGTAGCGATATGCTGAGAAGTATCCCTCACGATGTAGAATAAATATGATTAATTAATTAATCATATTTAATGAATTAGAGAATTTATATAAATAATGATAAAATAGTTTTATTATAATTTATCTCTACTACCGGCTTAATATTGAACCTACAGGGTCACACCATAAAAGAGAATGATTTAATGGTGGAGGAATTAATTAATAATGGCTGATAATTATTTATTTATGAAATAAATAATTAATTGGCAAATTTAATAATTGATTAAATGAGATTTAATTGATTATAAATTAATTAAGAAAAGGTTCTTAATATTATTAATTAAGAATTTAATTTTTAGAAATTAAATCAAGAGAGAGAATTATTTCTAAAGTGTTTAGAAAAAGGATTAATAATTAAAAGGTGTTTTAATTATTAATGAGAATAATAAAGGGTTAATAATATTAATATTTTATGGGAAAATTTTCAGCTGAAAATTTTGCCTATAAATATACTATTATAAACCTTATTTTTGCCTCAACCTATAATTTTTACAAAACCCTAATTCTCTCCACCTCCTCCTTCTCCATTACATCGTTTTCTTGGTGGATACCGGTGGAGTGCTTCACACTTGAGGAGCAGCTGCTAAGGATCTCCGCTCGTGGTTCTTGGATCGCTATTAAAAACCTCCATCTTTCCATTAATGTAAAGCTTCTTAAGGTAAACATACTGAACTACGAATTAAATATTATTTTTCGCATGGATCCTACGGAGAGTTTTGTTTTTTTTTAAGATTTAAATTTACATTTTCGTTGCGTTTATGTGCTAAAAACCCTTCACTATGTGTATCGAATAAGAATATGAAAGTGTACCGAAAGTGTTTGTTTCGTATATCGTACATCGTATCGTATAGATTGTCGTATTTTGTTATATGTGTTCATGTTACTTGGCCTACTATTTGGATTGATTGTTTTCTTGCTGGGCTGTATAGCTCATTACTTACAATTTCAAGTTTCGTCTAAGAGTTCAAGTTGGATAGCATTCCAGTTCGAGGACTTAGATTTGGAGTTGTTTGACTTTTGGGTTTCCGTTACCTGCGCTTTTGTAATAGTCTCCTTTGTAATTGAATTTTGGATTAGTAAATTGTATTTTATTTAAGTTTTGGTATTTAGAATTAATAGTCCGGATGTGCGGGCTGTTGCAGTTGGTATTAGAGCAGGTTGTCTTTCGGAGTGTATTAGGTATGAGACTAGTACATTCCCTTGGATGCGTTCCTGTGGACCATAGTTTAAGTTTGACCTGTAGCAAATTAGTAACACTAGACGTATAGGATTTTTGTGAATTTGGGGACCAAATTCTTTTTAAGGAGGGTAGTATGTAATATCCCGTAATTTTTAAATATCGATTAATAATAGAATAATAGAAAAAAGTATTAAAATTTGATTAAGATTAGGATTAAAAATTGAATTAGAATAATGAGCCTAAAATTTGGATCAGATTCTAATATGGATAACTTGTAGGTTAAGATATAGGGTTTTGTATCGTTATAAATAGATCATATTCGTCTTCTTCATTTTTATTCATAAAATTCGTAGGGCTCTTCTCAGCATAAATCAGCAATCTTATAAAATTCATAAAAAATTCATCGTAAGTCAGAATTCAGTGATTTTGGACTTTCGGAGAGGTCTTTTCGTTATCTTCAACTTTGGTGTTTCGTGTTTTTCCAAGAAAACGTCTTTTAGAGGGTTAAAAAGGCTATATTCAGATCTGGTCAGTTTTAGAAGTAAGTTTTCGATCGATCTTGCTAGATTTTCTAAATTATATGATACGTGTATATTGGATTATCAAAACATGGGCTAAGTGATGATATATTTGAAAGTATTATGTGTTATAGTATACGTTTATTGTATATGTGTGGGGTCTCGACGATAATTTTGGATCTTTGATTTGTGCCATGGTTTGTGAAAATATCGAATAAGAACTTAGGACCGCAATCACCGGATTGTAGTGACAGTTTTCAAAAAATTTAGGACCGTTATCACCGGGTTGTAGTGGTCGTGGCTTGAATTATGGATTTTGAATTATTGTTGTTTATGTGCTATGTGTATCGAATAAGAATATGAAAGTGTACCGAAAGTGTTTGTTTCGTATATCATACATCGTATCGTATAGATTATCGTATTTTGTTATATGTGTTCATGTTACTTGGCCTACTAGTTGGATCGATTGTTTTCTTGCTGGGCTGTATAGCTCATTACTTACAATTTCAGGTTTCGTCTAAGAGTTCAAGTTGGATAGCATTCCAGTTCGAGGACTTAGATTTGGAGTTGTTTGATTTTTGGGCTTCCCTTACCTGCGCTTTTGTAATAGTCTCCTTTGTAATTGAATTTTGGATTAGTAAATTATATTTTATTTAAATTTTGGTATTTAGAATTAATAGTCCGGATGTGAGGGCTGTTGCACACACTAAGGCCAAGTGTTATTGTATTCATGGTTTCCCGTCTTGGCATAAGTTGTATGGGAAACCTAAGCCCAAACCTCGGTTTAATTCTGCTACTGCTAAGCTCAGTTCTGCAACAAATGTTATTAACACAAATAGTGCCTCTACACCAGTGATTTCTGAGTTAGCATCTTGTACTAGTGATTTCGATGCGGTAACTCTATCAGATGGTCAGTGTAAACAAATGATTATGTTCTTGCAGAAATCTATGGCTAGTCAAAGTACTCCAATTGCTGATACTTCTCAAACTGGAAGTTGGTACTCTGGTTCTCAGTTTGCAGGAACAGTTTTGCATTTTGCTAATGCTGTTGAATCAACTATGTTATATTCTGAAGATCATTGGATAATTGATACCGGTGCTACGGATCATATAACACCTTATGTTCACTTGTTACATGATGTGCAGCCCTTTACTTCTCTTCTGAATTTACCAAATGGAGCTTCTGCTGCAGTGACACATATTGGTAAAATACATCTGAGTGCAGGTGTTACCCTGTATAATGTGCTATGTGTCCCTACTTTCACCTACAATTTGTTGTCCGTCTCCAATTTTCTGAAGGACACTAATTGCGAGATATCTTTCAACTCACTATGTTGTAATATTAAAGGTCCTACTTGGCACACAACTTTGACTATAAACAGAGAGAATAATGGGCTCTATCTACTCAGTCACTCTAAGTTTACTCAACATCATGCTTCATTTAATCAGTATACTCAGGTTGCTGCTGCTTGCTCAGGCTCTGTCAACAAGGCCGTGATATGGCATCACAGGTTAGGTTATGTACCATCTCCAGTGCTGCAGTTATTGCCTATTGAAGGTCTTCATGTGGCATTACCTCCTTGTGATAGCTGTTTGCTGGCTAAAAAAATAATACATAAGTTTCCACTTAGTCAAACAATATCTACTCGTTTGTTTGAGCTGGTTCATATGGATTTGTGGGGTCCATATCGACACAAAACTCATAATAATTGTCAGCTTTAACAATTATAGAAGATAAGTCTAAAGCTACTTGGATATTTTTGTTGGCTGAAAAATATCTTGTGTATACAAATATAAAGGACTTTATGGCTTATATTGAGAATCAGTTTGCTACTTCTATTAAAGTGATTCGCTCAGATAATGGTACAAAATTTGTGAACAAGGATTTACAAACATGGTTTAGGACCAAAGGTGTCATTCATCAGACTACATGTGTGTACACCCCTCAACAAAAAGGGTTAGTAGAACGATGACATCGTTCTTTACTAAATGTTGCCCGAGCTCTACGTTTTCATTCGTCTGTTCCTCTACATCTTTGGGGTTACCGTTTGCTTACAGCTACTTATCTCTTGAAAAGAGCACCTTCTCATAGTACTGCTAGTCTCTCACCATATGAGGTGTTGTTTAAGAAATCGCCTGATTATCATGATTTAAAGGTGTTCGGTTGCCTTTGTTTTGCAACAATTCTTCCTCGCCCTTCAGATAAGTTTGCCTCACGTGCCGTTAAGGGTGTGTTTGTTGGGTATCCGTTTGCCACAAAGGTTACAGAGTTCTTGATTTGACGACTCAGAAAGTATTCATTTCCCGGGACGTACAGTTCTTTGAGACTACTTTTTCATTTCAGACAATTTCATCACCTACCATCTCCCAACTGTTTCCTCACGTGTTGAACTACACTGATTGTGATCCTTTACATACTGACACACCTCTACCCGAGTGTCCAATTTTACCTATTACTTCTCATACAAATGTAGGTACTACTACATCTTCACCTCCTCTTGACAACGTTCCTTTTACTATTGATACTCCTGATATACCATTACCAACTTGTCCTCTGAGAACTGGACATTTACCAGCCAGGTTTACCGACTTTACTGGTCTCCCTACTCATCTTGCCAACTCTATTCAACTTACAACTTCATCAACAATATTGCGTCATGTTTCCTTGTGTGATTATGTCACCTCTCTGCCTTTTGATCCCGTTCCTCTTCATTTTGTTGCTGCTTCATCTAAGATTACGGAACCAGTGTCTTATAAACAAGCAATCAAACACAACAATTGGTGTGTGGCTATGAGTATTGAGCTTGCAGCTCTGGAAGCAAATCATACATGGGAGGTGCAACCATTACCACCAGTAAAACGCATAGTGGGGTGCAAATGGCTTTTTAAAGTGAAATATCAGGCTAATGGTGATGTGGATCGCTTTAAAGCTCGATTGGTCGCCAAGGGTTTTACCTAGACTGAGGGTTTAGATTATTTTGAAACGTTTGCTCCCATCACCAAAATATCAACCCTTAGACTCTTACGTACTCTGGCAGCTAAGCATCGTTGGTTTCTCAAACAACTTGATGTTACTAACGCGTTTCTTCATGGCATTCTCCATGAGGAGGTTTACATGGCCTTACTTCCTGGGTATATTCCTCTAGATTTATTGCAGGCTTGTTTTCCAGGACAAAGACTGGCCTGTCGTCTCATTAAGTCCATATATGGACTCAAACAAGCACCTCGAAAGTGGTTTATTTCCCTGTCTACTGCCCTGATCAAGTTTGGTTTTGTTCAATTGGTTAGTGATTCTAGTTTATTTCGATTTCAGCAAGGTACCTCAGTTGCTTATCTCCTCATCTGCGTGGATGACATGTTGTTAACTGGGAATGACTCGACATTACTTGATGGTATTGTTCAGTTTCTGGGCTGTCATTTCAAAATAAAGGACTTAGGACCGCTTACATATTTTCTGGGTATTGAACTGGTACAATCAGATGCTGGTATTCGTGTTTCTCAATGTAAATATGCCTTGGATATTATCAAGGATGCCGGTCTTCAACATTCTAAGCCTTCTTGTGTTCCCATGGAACAACATCATGTTCTTTTAAGCGATGATTCTACTCCTCTTCTGGTTGATGTTTCTTCTTATAGACGTCTTGTTGGTCGTCTTAATTACTTGACTCTGACTCGTCCAAATTTGTCTTATCCGGTTCATGTGCTTGCTCAATTTATGCACACACCTCGTGAAGCACATTGGCATGCCGGTCTCAAGGTTTTCAAGTATATACAGGGTACTTATGAGCAAGGTTTATTCTTTTCTTCATCTGAACCTCTGTCCATTACTGCCTACTGTGATGCAGATTGGGCAAATTGTCCCTCCACTCGTTTATCTCTCACTGGTTACTGTGTGTTGATTGGTGATTCTCTGGTTTCTGGGGAGTGCAAAAAGCAACACATTGTGTCTCGGTCATCAACTGGGGCTGAATATCGCTCTCTTGCTAATACATGTTGTGAGATTACATGGCTCATTTCTCTTCTTACTGAAATGCAGTTTACCAATCTTACTCCTGTTACTCTTTGTTGTGACAACAAATCTGCTTTACACATGCATTGCCTCTAATCCTATTTTTCATGAGCGTACCAAGCATATTAAAATTGATTGTCACTTGGTACGTCAGAAACTTCAACAGGGTTTGGTCACTACTCAGTATCATCCCTCTGTTGATTAGCCTGCATATCTCTTTACCAAGTCTTTATCTTCTTCTCAGCTTGCTATCTTCTTTCCAAGTTAGGTGTCTGCACCTTGTCCTCGACTCCTAACTTGCAGGGGGATGTTAGCTGTACTACGACAACTCAGCAAGTCTTATATGATCCAGCTAATGATCCACGTCAGCAGAGTTAGTTACAACAAGTTGTTAAGATATTTCTTGGTACATAGAGAATGTGAATTAGAGAGAAATATAGTTAGATACAATATTATTTATAGAGAATGTGAATTATAGAGAAATATAGTTAGATACAATATTATTGACATCATTCATTTTGTATCTTTTTCAAGTACATCAATACATCTGTCTTCTATCTTCTAGCTTTGATGATTAATGGAGTTTGACAGTTGAGATTATATCATTTCTATCAAGGTTACAACTATGTTTGAAACATTTTCAATTTATTTAAAATGCCCTGGAACGACGAAATGCTTAGGGCTTTTAAAGAAATGTGACAATGCCCAGAGATCCGTAAAGTGATAGCTATAGAATCAATAGTGCCCCAGCATAAGCACATAATCTCTTCATTAAAGTTAGATTATGTCACAGCGAGTGACATGCTTATGTTGACAATAGATTCTGGAAAAGAAAGGACTAAGAATTCCCGACATTGGCAAAATAATCTGAATTTTGCAAATCATATGCAGTGCTGCTGGTTGTAGTGTTTTAGAGTTTCTTAAGAACACATAGATCGTTGCAGCGTTCTTGCTGTGTATTATGTATGTCCAAGAGTAGTGCTGCTGGTTACAGTGTTTTGGAATTTCTTAGGAAGCAAGATCGTTGTATCATTCTTGCAATGCATTATGTTCAAAAGCATTGATTCAAGTTGCAATGCATTATACTCCTTGAATAAGTAAGTATTCACGTTGGTCACTTACGTTTTTTCTGTTTTGGTTGTTATCAAAATAATGTGCTTGTTTAGCACCAGTATCATCTCTTCTCTAAAGTCCTTTCCTAAGACACTTCCCTTTTATTTGCTGAAGAAAGATAGAGATAAGGCTTTCTAAATTAAATGATTCTAAATTAAATGAGATTGATTTCCACGAATATGCAGGCTAGAAAGATGCTATTTCCTGCTATTCCACCTATTCGTGCATCAAGCTCGAAGAAGATCTCAATCTATATTTAGCTCTATGATGCCTGTTTAAAGGTTCGTTTCATTCAGTAATTATTATCCTTTTTTAGGGGTCATTTTTGTGATATTTCCTCATTGTCTTCCTTTTTTTTGCTCGGCTCCTCATTGTCTTGTACTCTTTATTACTGTTCTCTGCAAAATCATTTGCTCCTATCTTGATTCAATTCCGACACATTACTAATGTCTTTCCAAGTATTTTAGATTTTGTTGCAGATTTTCCATGTTTAACAAACTTGTTGGAGTGTTTGATGACCATTTTTTGCATATAAACAGATGAACCTTTCGTTAGTTTTGTAATACCAATTTCTGATTATCCTAGGATACGGAACAGACTTGATTAACACACAGCAAAGCAACATTTCACCAAAAGAAATTTATTTTTAATCAATGTTCATTGCGACTACAATTTCTCATTACAGCAGGAACAAAACGCACACACACTAGAGACTCAAAACAGAGAATTATTGTTCATGGATCACGTACAATTCAATTTGGTTTAACCGGAAATATGAATGGATTTGACCTCGGGCTTCTTGATGTCCACCTTGGGAACAGTAACAGTTAAGACTCCATTCTCCATGCCAGCTTTCACCTCATCCACCTTTGCATTCTCTGGAAGCCTGAACCTCCTCAGAAACTTGCCACTGCTTCGTTCTACGCGGTGCCACTTGTCGTTCTTCTCCTCCTTGTCTTTGTTCCGCTCCCCGCTTATCTGAAGAACCTTCCCCTCTTCCACCTCAACCTTCACCTCTTCTTTCTTGAGGCCTGGAAGATCGGCCTTGAACACGTGAGCCTCGGAAGTCTCCTTCCAGTCAATGCGGGTGTTTGCAAATGCTGCAGTCTCTTTCCCCAACTCAGAGGAAGTCCCGGAAGAGGTGATCAGAGGGAAATCCTGGAATGGATCCCATACGTCAAGAGAGAATGGGTCCAAAACGTTGCTCCTACGGCTGCCAAAAAAGCTTGGAATGATCGACATTGTCTAAAAAAATGTGACTTAAAAACTAGAAAAAATATGATTGCTTTTAGCTCTGGTTATGCTTTTGGTGCTTGAATGATGCCTTTCAGAAGATGTGTTAAGAAGTATTTATAGCCAACTTTAACAAGGCTGTAAGTTTACCTCCAGGATTATCTGGTTTCTTCCAGAAAGGTCTTGTTAATTAAAGAAAATTGTAGTAAAAAATGGTAAGGAGCGAGAGCTTTCTAGAAACAGAAAGAGAGTAACCGTAATTCCCCCAGGGTCTATTTCATTCACCAAAAAAAATGGTAACATGCTAAAGCCTAAAACTTAATCCAAAAAATTACCATTTTTTTGTCACACAAGGCCATGGCCCAGGTTTGCTAAAAAAGAATATGGCAAGCTATTTGGTATATTATCGTAAAAAAAGGTATTTGGTATATAGTGAATTTAAATAAAATTATTGTAGCAAATTTTATTTTTTAGATTATCTATAGCTTAGACTTAGGTAATTATTATTTTATTACTTTTTAAATAAGTAATGTAGAGAAACATTTTAAAAAAAATTATTAGTGGCTAGTGAAAATGTTTATAATGTTTATAATTATTTCCAAGATTTCGACTTAAAATAATGAAAATTGTTCCTTTCCCTGCTATTTGTTTGCCCCTTATTTTTTAGGCATATTATTTTCCGACACCTATGTCCTGGAAAACTCTAACTAATACTTAAAGGTATTAACACGTAGCAAATTCCATAGTCAGTACCCGTGCCCGTGAAATTCAGGCACACAGTAGCTATATGATAGATATATATTAGATTTCATGTCTAATATGTTTTATGTTTAGTTTTCAGATCTTAACAAACAGGAAATATCAGTACTTACTGGAATCAGTAAGTGAAAGTCAGAACTTAAGGCTATCAGGACTTAGATTATCAGAAGATAATATCAGAAGATGGATTTCAAAACTTAAGTACTGGAGGACTAACAGTTAAGGAAGGAAGCTGATTTACCGGAAAGAAGATCGAGACTAATACAAAAAAAAGATATGCATGAAAAGAGTTAGAGGACTTAAAGACTTGTATAAGATATCTGATTGATATATTTTAGAAGACAGAATTATATTCCATATAAATTAGAAGTTATCTTGTAACTGTGTACTATATAAACACAGACATAGGTTTACACTATATGTGTTATCATTATCGAGAAGATCATACATTGTAACCTAGCAGCTCTCGTGATATTTGTTCATCACTGAGAGAGAACAGTTCCATTATAACAGAGTTTATTATATCGAATATATCTATTTACTGTTACTTGTGTTCGAAATACTTGTGTTCGAAATCGATTTGATTGTATTCAACACTGTATTCAACCCCCTTCTACAGTGTTGTGTGACCTAACAAGTGGTATCAGAGTCTATCTGTTAACACACATACAGTAAAGATCCAAAACAGTCATGTCTGAAGAAGCAGAAAATCCAACCAAGCCCGCCAAAACTGAAGAAACTCAAAAGACTCAAATCCACAGTCGATATGAGACTATTAGGGTTCCCATACTGAGACCTTCTGAGTACCCCTTATGGAAAGTGAAGATGGCTATGTTTCTGGAAGCTACTGATCCAGAATACCTTGGCAGAATTAATGAAGGACCGCATAAGCCAACCAAGCTCTCTGTTGTAGTTGCAGATCAGCCAGCGAAGACCATACCAAAGGAGAAAAGTGAGTATACAGCTAAAGATATCTCATCCATTGCCAATGATACAAAGGTAAGGCATTTGCTGCATAGTGTCATTGATAATGTCATGTCAAACAGGGTAATTCATTGCAAGACTGCAAAGGAGATATGAGATGCTTTGGAGACAAGATGCAAGGGAACTGATGCAATCAAGAAGAACAAGAGGACTATACTCACTCAAGAGTATGAGCACTTTGACTCAAAAAATGATGAGTCATTAACTGACTTATATGACAGGTTTGTCAAACTCTTGAATGATCTGTCACTGGTGGACAAGGAATATGATCTTTAAGATTCAAATCTAAAATTCCTTTTAGCTCTTCCTGAAAGTTGGGATTTGAAGGCTACTATTATAAGAGACAACTATGCTCTTGATGAAACTACTCTTGATGAAATTTATGGTATGCTCAAGACTTATGAACTTGAGATGGATCAAAGAAGCAAGAGACAAGGGAGAAATTCAAGGACAGTTGCTCTTAAGGCTGAGGAGGAATTCCCCAAAGTGGTTGTCTCAAAGAAAGGTAAAGAAAAAGCTCTCATCACAAAGTCTGATTCATAATCATCAAGTTCTGATGATGATGATTCAGAAACTGAAAGTTTACTTGAAATAGATGCTGATGAAGAGATGATGAAATTGTGTGCTCTTATGGTGAAGGGTATCACAAAGATAGCCTACAGGAAATTTAGACGGGGAAAGAAGTTTTTCAAGAAAGGTGGAAGTACTGATAAGAAGGGTTTTAGAAAATCTGAAAGCAGAGGAGAAAAGTCCGATAGAGGAGATTACTCAATTGTCAAATGCTATAATTGTGGTGAGAAAGGCCACATATCTCTTGACTGCAAAAAATGAAAAAGTGACAAAGGCAAAGCACTTGTCACAAAGAAGAAAAGTTGGACAGACACTTCAGATTCTGAAGATGAGGATAATTATGCCTTGATGGCAAATATTGATGGCAGCCCTGAAACTACTGAATTAAAGGTACCTCAAACAACTTATGCCTTTCATACTGATGATATTACTGAGTTGAGATTATATATTAAAACCATGTTTATTAGCTACAGAGATCAAACTTTAACATGTGAAAGATTAACTTCTGAAAATCTCGCTTATAAGAAAATAAATGATTATTTAGAAAAAGAGTTAGTTATGTTCCATCAAACTCAGAAAGAGAGAGATGATGCTTTTTATGTTAGAGATGAATTGCTAAAACTGAATAAATATCTCAAAACTGAGTTAGAAAAAGAAAAAGAGATTATCAGGACTTGCAGTAACTCTGGCAGAACAACTCATAATTTATTAAGTAGTGGAAACTGGAAAGAGGGCTTAGGTTATAGAGATGACAAAAGTGAAAAAGGAACTGAACAAATTGAGCCAATTATTGTTAAACAAACTGTTAAGCAAAAGGTAAATCCTGTTAAGTTTGTAGCTAAAACTGTAAAGTATGATTCTGAAAAGATGAAAGAGTCTGTGATAGAAGTTAAGGAGAAGTCAACTTCTGACAAATTAGAACAGGATAAACCAGCTGAAGTCAACATAGGCTTAATGACAAAGAAGCATTTTAAGCATAAGCTGAAAGAAATAAGGAATGTCAACAAGGTTAAGGCAGCTAGGAAAAATAGGAATGGAAAGGAAGGTGTGAATAAAAGCAATAATTATATGCCTGTTCCTAATGCTCCTAGAAAGAAATGTTATAACTGTGGAAACTCTAACCATCTTGCTTCTTTTTGCAGGAAGAATAAGAATATAAACTCTTTACCTCCTAAGTCAGGAGTTAAGAGTCAGTCTGTTAGGTTTAAGCCAAAAAATCCTTGTTTTCATTGTGGTAGTTTATGGCATTCCATTTATACTTGTAAGGAATATCATAGTTTATACTATGATTATTATCAAATAAAACCTTCTTTGAAGAAAGTTGTTTTAATTCCTTGTAGTGTAAAGTCTGATGCAAAGTCTGATATAAGTTCTGATAAATAGCATGTTAGCATAAACTCTGATATTAAATCCGCTGCAAATGCTAACAAACTTAAAAAGGCCAAAGGATCCAAGCAAGTCTGGGTCCTTAAAACTAACCATTAGTGGTCTTTGTGATTGCAGGGCAACAAGAAAAACATCCTAGTACTGGATAGTGGATGTTCAGGACATATGACTGGAAATAAAGCCCTGCTCTCAGACTTTATGGAGAAAGCTGGCCCAGGAGTTTCTTATGGAGATGGCAACATGGGAAAAACTATGGGATATGGCAATATTAATCTTGGAAATGTCATCATTGAACCAGTAGCTCTTGTCTCAGGACTTAAATACAATCTGCTGAGTGTGAGTCAAATCTGTGACAGAGGTTATCATGTGGATTTCTTTGAAGAACACTGTGAAGTTGTAAGTAATTCTACAGGAAAAGTGGTTCTGAAAGGTTACAGGCATGGTAACATTAATAAATCCAGACTTTCAACAAGGTCTGATGGTTCTGCAATCTGTCTGTTAAGTAGAGGATCAATTGAAGAAAGCTGGAACTGGCACAAATGAATCTCTCATTTAAACTTCAACAACATAAATGAGCTTGTAAAGAAAGATCTTGTAAGAGGACTGCCAAAATCAGTATTTGCTCCTGATGGCCTTTGTGATTCATGTCAAAAGGCAAAATAAAGAAAATCTTCTTTCAAGAGCAAAACTGGGTCATCGATTATTTAGCCTTATCACCTACTGTATGTTAATCTATTTGGTCCAGCAATGTCATGTCTATTGCAAAGAAGAAATATGTTATGGTTATAGTGGATGAGTTCACAAGGTACACTTGGGTGTACTTCTTGCACAAGAAGAATAAAACTGCATTTACTCTAACTGATCATGTCAGACAGCTGGATAAGTTGGTCAAAAATTCTGTTAAAATTATAAGAAGTGATAATGGCACTGAGTTCAAGAATTCAATCATGGAAGAGTTCTGCAAAGAGCATGTAATTAAACAGGAATTTTTTACACCTGAAACTCCACAGCAAAATGGAGTTGTAGAAAGAAAGAACATGACTTTCATTGAAGTTGCACGAACTATGCTTGATGAAGCAAAGCTACCAACCTACTTTTGGGCTGAAGCTGTGCAGACTGCTTGTTTTACACAGAATGCAACACTCATAAACAAGCAAGGAAAAACACCATATGAGATGGTGAAGAAAAAGAAGCTAAATCTCAAATACTTTCATGTATTTGGTTGCAAGTATTTTGTTCTTAAGACTCATCCTGAGCAGCTGTCAAAATTTCATCTAAAAGCTGATGAAAGAATCTTTGTTAGATATCCACTTTCCACAAAAGCCTTCAGAGTCTACAATTTAAGAACAAGGGTTGTCATGGAATCTATCAATGTATCTTTTGATGATAAGAATATTACTGGACTTAAAGATTTCAATGATCACGATCAGTTGAGATTTGAAAATAAAGACTTAAATTCTGATTCTGTAAATTCTGATGACTTAAACTCTGAACCTATAAGTACTGATGTCATTGAATCTGTGGTAACGACTCCAAAGGAAAATGCACTTGTCCAAGGGGAGCAAGCTGAAGATCCTACCACATCTCAAGACTCTCAAGAAGCATCAGGAAGCTCTGATTCACCTAGTACCGATGAGCCAAATTCTGATAATTATGGAAGCTCTGATACTTCAAATCCTAAAGGATCCAAGTCGAACTCTGAAGTCTCAGAGAGCATAACTACAGGGGGAGCATTAGAAAATGCTGATGGAGTATTGTCTCTTTTTTATTCAGTTCTCTTTGTAATGCCTGTTTAAGGCTTATATCGTCCAGCAATAAACATCAGTTTCCAGTCCACTCGCTGGAAAATATTATATTGTCTTTTATTATAGTAATTCTCATTTCTCATCTGTTTATGATATGAAGAATTCATTGGACTGCCATGCGATTTCATTTTCTTCAGTTTATGATTATACAACTGGATTTAGATAAATAATTACACTTAATTCCCTTTTTTCGAATATTACCTTAACATAAGCAGGATTGACACACAACAAAGAACAAAAATCACCACACAATTTTTATTCAATCAATGTTCATTGCCATTACATTTTCATTACAATAGGAACTAACACACACACACACACACCAGACTCCAAACAGAGATTTATTGTTCACAGATTCCATACGAAAACACACAATCACATACAATTCAATTTGGTTTAACCAGAAATATGAATAGATTTGACCTCGGGCTTCTTGATGTCCACCTTGGGAACAGTAACAGTTAAGACTTCATTCTCCATGCCAGCTTTCACCTCATCCACCTTTGCATTCTCTGGAAGCCTGAACCTCCTCAGAAACTTGCCACTGCTTCGTTCTACGCGATGCCACTTGTCGTTCTTCTCCTCCTTCTCTTTGTTCCTCTCCCTGCTTATCTGAAGAACCTTCCCCTCTTCCACCTCTACCTTCACCTCTTCTTTCTTGAGGCCTGGAAGATCAGCCTTGAACACGTGAGCCTCGGAAGTCTCCTTCCAGTCAATGCGGGTGTTTGCAAATGCTGCAGTCTCAGAGGAAGTCCCGGAAGAGGTGATCAGAGGGAATTCCTGGAATGGATCCCATACGTCAAGAGAGAATGGGTCTAAAACGTTGCTCCTACGGCTGCCAAAAAAGCTTGGAATGATCGACATTGTCTAAAAAATGTGATTTAAAACTAGAAAAAATATGATTGCTTTTAGCTCTGCTTATGCTTTTGGTGCTTGAATGATGCCTTTCAGAAGATGTGTGAGAAGTATTTATAGCCAACTTTAACAAGGCTGTAAGTTTACCTCCAGGATTATCTGGTTTCTTCCAGAAAGGTCTTGTTAATTAAAGAAAATTGTAGTAAAAATTGGTAAGGAACGAGAGCTTTCTAGAAACAGAAAGAGAGTAACCGTAATTCCCCCAGGGTCTATTTCATTCACCAAAAAATATGGTAACATGCTAAAGCCTAAAGCTTAATCCAAAAAATTACCATTTTTTTGTCACACAAGGCCATGGCCCAAGTTTGCTAAAAAAGAATATGGCAAGCTATTTGGTATATTATCGTAAAAAGGTATTTGTTGTGAATGGATGTCCCTAGAACTTTCTAGATTTAATCTTTTGATCTTTCATAAATATGAGTCTGTTGACTTCTCAAGTTCATGTATCAAGTTCATGTATCAGGTTTATGTATCAGGTTTATATATCAGGTTCATGTATCAGGTTCATGTATCAGTTTCATGTATCAGGTTCATGTATCAAGTATATCCTACAACTATAAACAACCATCTAAACGGAGCTTTTAGATATACTTGGAAATATTATATTCTCTCTTTTTCTCTTGGTGTATCTATACTATATTTCTAATACGTTATCAGCACAATTTGCTTAAAAAGTTTGGAGGTCACCTACCGTACAAGAAATCACCAACATATATCTTCTTTATTTATCTCACCTAAGGTATGTAATCTTTCATGTTAAGATAACTTGATTTGTTATTATATTTTTACATAATCATATATTCAAAATATGTCCATTTTTGGTACTATACTTCTTTGCACTAGACATATAATAAAAGAAAAATTACATGCATGTGTCCCGCCTTGTAATTTATTTTATATGTACATAATGTTAAACCTAGCTAGAAGATTTATCATATACTAGACTAGTTAATTACCAAAACAAGTTGTTTTAATGTGCCCAAAATATACAAAATTATTAATTTATAAGCATTTATGTAAATGTATAGTTTCATTTTAAATCATGAATGCAAGTGATGAAAGTTGTTTATGGATTATATAATACCTGTGATATAATAGACATCAAAAGATTATATGGTAATCTCTGAAAATATTTTATTCTACTCACATCAATGATAATTATAAGTTTTATAGCATATATAATTTGTTTAGCTTCACATACATGTATTTAGACATCACAATTTTATTTTTGTAAAATTAGATATACATACATGTTTAAACTAATAATAATATATTTTTGTGATTATTTTTCTAAGAATGGCAAACTTCACCAAACTTGAATTTGAGGCTCTTGATATCACCAGAAAGAATTATTTATCATGGATACTAGACATTGAAATTCATTTGGCCGCACAAGGTCTTGGAAATACAATTAAAGAGGAAAATCAAGAGACTGAGTCAAACCGCACAAAAGTTATGATCTTTCTTCGTCGCCATCTCCATGAGACACTTAAAAGTGAATATCTTACGGTGAAAAATCCACTTGAATTGTGGAAAAATTTAAAGGATAGATATGATCATCAAAAGTCTGTGATTCTTCCAAAAACTCGTTATGTTTGGATGCATTAGAGGCTGCAAGATTTCAAAACCGTCAGTGGATATAACTCCGCACTTTTTAAAATAAGTTCTCAATTAAAACTGTGCGGAGAGAATATTACTGATGTGATATGTTGGAAAAAACTTACTCAACCTTTCATGCCTCAAATGTACTCCTCCAGCAACAATATCGTGAAAAAAGTTTTACAAAATATTCAGATTTGATTTCTTGTCTTCTTGTTGCTGAAGAAAATAATAAGCTTTTGATGAAGAATCATGAGTCTCGCCCCACAGAATCTCGTCCATTCCCTGAAGCGAATGCGACAATATATAATTATGGGCGTGGACAAGGTGGCGGGCGTGGACGAGGTGATAATCGTGGACGTGGTTTTGCTCATGGATAAAGAACCCGTGGTCGTGGATCTCAAATCCAAAATTACCCTATTTTCAAGTATGATAAATCTAATTCCAACCCGAAGTTGGAGAAAAATATTAATAAAGGAAAAAGGATTGTTGAAAGTGAATGTTATAGATGTGGAATGAAAGGCTATTGGTCACGTACCTGCCGTACGCTAAAACACCTAGCTGATCTTTATCAAGCGTCCCTGAAGGACAAAGGCAAGAATGTTGAAACAAATTTAGTTTTCGAAGATAAAGACCATGCAGACAATCTCTTAACAATGACTTATTTAGATACCTCTGATTTTTATGAGACTCTTGACGACACCACTACCCTAGATGATAAACAGAATGTTTGATGTACTTATTGCTTTATTTTACATTCGCATGCATATGATTGTATCTCTTCCTAATTATCCTTACTAATTATATATTTATCTATTATTGAAGCAATATGGATATTTTACATTTTCGCATAGGGCATATAACAAAAGAGGAAGATATTTGTCTGGTAGATAGCGCAACGACCCACACTATACTTAAAAATGAAAAATATTTCGCCTCTTTAAATAAATATGAAGGCAATGTATGCACAATTTCCGGGAGTATAAAATTGATCGAAGGCTCTGGAAGAGCTACTATATTACTACCCGAAGGAACAAAATTTATTATAAATGATGCATTGTTCTCCCCAAAGTCTCAAAAAAATTTATTAAGTTTTAAAGATATTCGAAAAAATGGATATCACGTTGAAATGGTGAATAAAGGGGATAAAGAATTTCTTTATATTACAAGTATCACTTCGGGTAGCAAATGTGTTATAGAAGAATTTCCAGCCTTTTTTTCGGATTATACTATACCCATATTCGAAATATTGAGGTAAATGCCACAGTAAACCAGAAGTTTACTGAAAAAATAAATTTTATTATATGGCATGATCGGCTAGGGCATCCTGGATCAATTATGATGCGAAAAATTATTGAGAATTCACACGGGCATCCATTGAAAAACCAGAAGATTTTTCAATCTAATGAATTCTCTTGTGTTGCTTGTTCTAAAGGAAAATTGATTATCAGACCCTCCTTAGCAAAAATTGGAACAGAATCTCCTAAATTTTTAGAATGAATACATGGTGATATATGTGGGCCCATTCACCCATCATATGGACCATTTAAATATTTCATGGTATTAATCGATACATCAACAAGGTGGTCACATGTGTGCTTATTATCATCTCGTAACCTGGCGTTTGCGAGACTACTTACGCAAATAATCCGATTAAGGGCACAATTTCTGAATTATAATATTGGAACAATTCGATTAGATAATGCCGAAGAATTCACATCAAAAGCTTTTAAAGAGTTTTGTGCATCAATTGGGATACGTGTTGAACATCTTGTAGCTCATGGTCTTGCAGAATCATTTATTAAAAGACTCCAATTGATTGCTAGACCATTAATTATGAAAACAAACCTCCCAGTTACAGTTTGGGGATATGCCATTTTACATGCAGCAGCACTTATACGCATCAGACCTACAAGCTATAACAAATTCTCTCCCCTGCAATTGGCCTCCGGAAGAGAGCCTAATATTTTCCATCTTAGAACATTTGGGTGTGTGGTATATGTCCCAATTGCCCCACCATAACGCACAAAGATGGGTCCTCAAAAAAAATTGAGAATATATGTTGGTTATGAATCTCCCTCAATAATCAAATATCTTGAACCAATGACAGGTGATTTATTTACTGCAAGATTTGCAGACTATCATTTTGATGAAAATGTTTTTCCAAAATTAGGGGGAGAGATTAAAATTTTCCCTAAATCAGGGGGAGAAAATAAGCAGCTGGAGAAAGAAATTACATGGAATGCACCAACATTGGACATTTTTTATCCTCGTACAAACTAATGTGAACTAGAAGTTCAAAGACTAATCCATTTACAAGGCATAGCAAATCAATTGCCTGATGCATTCAATGATATCAATAGAGTGACTAAGTCACACATACCAGCTGCAAATGCTCCTGCAAAAATTGAAGTCCCTGAAGGACAAATTATCAAGGCAAATGAGTCAAGACCTCGCATGAAGCGAGGTAGACCAATCGGTTCCAAAGATAAAAATCCTCGGAAAAGAAAAGCAACAAAATATGATGATGCCTAAATAGATGAAATAAAATCTCAAGGAGAGACTCCAGAAGAGACCCGTGACATGAATAACCAAACCCCAGAAGAGGACCAGGTACCTGAAAATGTTGAAATAGAAGAGATCTCTATAAATTATGTTGTCACGGGAAAGAAATAGAACCGAAATAACATCATCGTCGATGAAATTTTTGCATATAACGTAGCGCTTGATATAATGATGGAAGACGAGGATCTTGAACCAAAATATGTCGAAGAATGTCGACGTAGGGAAGATTGGACGAAATGGAAAGAAGCAATTGAAAAGGAATTGAGCTCACTTAACAAGCATGACGTTTTTGGACCTATAGTCCGAACCCCTGAAGGGACTAAACCCGTTAGTTATAAATGGGTATTTATGCGAAAAAGAAATGATAGAAATGAAATTGTGAGATATAAAGCATGTTTAGTTGCTTAAGGATTTTCACAAAGACCAGGCATAGATTATGACGAAATATATTCCCCTGTAATGGATACTACAACTTTTCGTTATCTTATTAGCCTGACAGTTATTGAAAAATTAGAAATGCGATTAATGGATGTTGTGACAACATACTTGTATGGTTCCCTTGAGAAAGATATTTATATGAGGATTTCTAAAGGATTTCGAATGCCTGAAGCATCTAAATTATACTCTCGTGATCCTTATTCTATTAAGTTACAAAGATCTATATATGGATTAAAGCAATCTGGTCGAATGTGGTATAAGAGGTTAAGCGAATATTTACTAAGGGGAAATTACAAGAATGACCCTATTTGTCCATGTATTTTTATAAAGAAAAAAAAATCTTCATTTTTTATAGTGGCTGTGTATGTTGATGATTTGAATATCATCGGAACTCCTGAAGAGCTCCAGAAAAACAGTTGATTACTTAAAAGAAGAATTTGAAATGAAAGATCTTGGGAGAACAAATCTTTGCCTTGGATTACAAATTGAACATCTTCCAAATAGAATTTTTGTGCATCAATCATCATACACAGAAAAGATCTTGAAACGATTTTACATGGACAAATCACATCCATTTAACTCTCCAATGGTTGTTCGATCACTTGATAAGAAAAAGGACGTGTTCCGACCAAAAGAGGAAAATGAAGAGATAATTGGTCCTGAAGTACCCTATCTCAGTGCTATAGGCGCACTTATGTATCTTGCTAATAATACACGACCCGATATAGCATTTTCTGTGAATCTATTAGCAAGATATAGTAACGCCCCAACTCGGAGGCATTGGTATGGTGTTAAACATATTTTTTGGTATCTTCGAAACACAACTGATATGGGATTATTTTATTATAATAAATCCAAAGCAGTTCTAACTGGTTATGCAGATGCAGGATATTTATCTGATCCCGATAAAGCTCGATCACAAACAGGTATTTGTTCACTTGTGGTGATACGACCATCTCATGGCAATCAGTGAAACAATCTTTGGTTGCTACCTCTTCTAGTCATGTAGAAATTTTTGCAATCCATGAAGCTAGTCGAGAATGTGTTTGGTTGAGATCAATATGTCAGCATATTAGGGAGTCATGTGGCATGAATCATGACAGGAAATTTTCGACAATAATGTTCGAATACAATACAGCATGCATCGATTAGTTAAAGAAAGGATATATCAAAGGCGATAATACTAAACATATATCCCCCAAGTTTTTCTTCACACATGATCTTCAAGTGAATAGAGAAATTGAAGTCCAACAGATTCGCTCAAGTGACAACCTTGCAGATCTATTCACGAAGTCACTACCTCCATCAATTTTTGAAAAGTTGGCACATAAGATTGGCATGCGTTGACCTAAGGATTTGAATTATTTTTTCATAATCGATGTACTATTTTTCCTTTACTAGGATTTTTTCCCAATGGGTTTTTTCCTAGAAAGGTTTTAACGAGGCACGATTATCGAAAAATGGACATCCAAGGGGGAGTGTTGTGAATGGATGTCCCTAGAACTTTCTAGATTTAATCTTTTGATCTTTCATAAATATGAGTCTGTTGACTTCTCAAGTTCATGTATCAGGTTCATGTATCAGGTTCATGAATCAAATTCATGTATCAGTTTCATGTATCAGGTTCATGTATCAAGTATATCCTACAACTATAAATAGCCATCTAAACGGAGCTTGTAGATATAATTGGAAATATTATATTCTCTCTTTTTCTCTTGGTGTATCTATACTATATTCCTAATTGTATTTGGTATATAGTGAATTTAAATAAAATTATTGTAGCAAATTTTATTTTTTAGATTATCTATAGCTTAGACTTAGGTAATTATTATTTTATTACTTTTTAAATAAGTAATGTAGAAAAACATTTTTTAAAAAATTATTAGTGGCTAGTGAAAATGTTTATAATGTTTATAATTATTTCCAAGATTTCTGACTTAAAATAATGAAAATTGTTCCTTTCCCTGCTATTTGTTTGCCCCTTATTTTTTAGGCATATTATTTTTTCGACACCTGTGTCCTGGAAAACTCTAGCTAATACTTAAAGCTATTAACACGTAGCAAATTCCATAGTCAGTACTCGTGCCTCGTGAAATTTAGGCACACAGGAGCTATGTTAGATATATTTGAGATGTCATATCTAATATGTTTCATATTTAGTTTTCAGATCTTAACAAACAGGAAATATCAGTACTTACTGGAATCAGTACTTACTGGAAGTCAGAACTTAAGGATATCAGGACTTAGATTATCAGAAGATAATATCAGAAGATGGATATCAGAACTTAAGTACTGGAGAACTAACAGTTAAGGAAGGAAGCTGATTTACAGGAAAGAAGATCGAGACTAATACAAAAAGAAGATATGCATGGAAAGAGTTAGAGGACTTAAAGACTTGTATAAGATATCTGATTGATATATTTTAGGAGACAGAATTATATTCCATATAAATTAGAAGTTATCTTGTAACTGTGTACTATATAAACACATACATAGGTTTACACTATATGTGTTATCATTATAGAGAAGATCATACATTGTAACCTAGCAGCTCTCGTGATATTTGTTCATCACTGAGAGAGAACAGTTCCATTGTAACAGAGTTTATTATATCGAATATATCTGTTTACTGTTACTTGTGTTCGAAATCGATTTGATTGTATTCTACACTGTATTCAACCCCCTTCTACAGTGTTGTGTGACCTAACAAGTGGTATCAGAGCCTATCTGTTAACACACATACAGTAAAGATCCAAAACAATCATGTCTGAAGAAGCAGAAAATCCAACCAAGCCCGCCAAAACTGAAGAAACTCAAAAGACTCAAATCCACAGTCGATATGAGGCTATTAGGGTTCCCATACTGAGACCTTCTGAGTACCCCTTATGGATAGTAAAGATGGCTATGTTTCTGGAAGCTACTGATCCAGAATACCTTGGCAGAATTAATGAAGGACCGCATAAGCCAACCAAGCTCTCTGTTGTGGTTGCAGATCAGCCAGTAAAGACCATACCAAAAGAGAAAAGTGAATATACAGCTGAAGATATCTCATCCATTGCCAAGGATGCAAAGGTAAGGCATTTGTTGCATAATGCCATTGATAATGTCATGTCAAACAGGGTAATTCATTGCAAGACTGCAAAGGAGATATGGGATGCTTTGGAGACAAGATGCCAAGGAACTGATGCAATCAAGAAGAACAGGAGTACTATACTCACTCAAGAGTTTGAGCACTTTGACTCAAAAAGTGATGAGTCATTAACTGACTTATATGACAGGTTTGTCAAACTCTTGAATGATCTGTCACTGGTGGACAAGGAATATGATCTTGAAGATTCAAATCTAAAATTCCTTTTAGCTCTTCCTGAAAGTTGGGATTTGAAGGCTACTATTATAAGAGACAATTATGCTCTTGATGAAACCACTCTTGATGAAATTTGTGGTATGCTCAAGACTTATGAACTTGAGATGGATCAAAGAAGCAAGAGACAAGGAAGAAAGTCAAGGACATTTGCTCTTAAGGCTGAGGAGGAATTCCCCAAAGTGGTTGTCTCAAAGAAAGGCAAAGGAAAAGCTCTCATCACAAAGTCTGATTCAGAATCATCAAGTTCTGATGATGATGATTCAGAAACTGAAAGTTTACCTGAAATAGATGCTGATGAAGAAATGATGAAATTGTGTGCTCTTATGGTGAAGGGTATCACAAAGATAGCCTACAGGAAATTCAGAAGGGGAAATAAGTTTTTCAAGAAAGGTGGAAGTACTGATAAGAAGGGTTTTAGAAAATCTGAAAGCAGGGGAGGAAAGTATGACATAGGAGATTACTCAAATGTCAAATGCTACAATTGTGGGGAGAAAGGCCACATATCTCCTGATTGCAAGAAAGGAAAAAGTGACAAAGGCAAAACACTTGTCACAAAGAAGAAAAGCTGGACATACACTTCAGCAACTGAAGATGTGGAGAACTATGCCTTGATGGCAAATGCTGATGGCAGCCCCGAAACTACTAAATTAAAGGTACCTCAAACAACTTATGCCTTTCATACTGATGATATTACTGAGTTGAGATTATATCTTAAAACCATGTTTATTAGCTACAGAGATCAAACTTTAACATATGAAAGATTAACTTCTGAAAATCTTGCTTATAAGAAAAGGAATGATTATTTAGAAAAAGAGTTAGTTATGTTCCATCAAACTCAGAAAGAGAGAGATGATGCTTTTTATGTTAGAGATGAATTGCTAAAACTGAATAAATATCTCAAAACTGAGTTACAAAAAGAAAAAGAGATTCTCAGGACTTGGACTAACTCTGGGAGAACAACTCATAATTTATTAAGTAGTAGAAACTGGAAAGAGGGCTTAGGTTATGGAGATGACAAAAGTGAAAAATGAACTGAACAAATTGAGCCAATTATTGTTAAACAAACTGTTAAGCCAAAGGTAAATCCTGTTAAGTTTGTAGCTAAAACTGTAAAGTCTGATTCTGAAAAGATGAAAGGGTCTGTGATAGAAGTTAAGGAGAAGTCAACTTCTAACAAATTAGAACAGGATAAACCAGCTGAAGTCAACATAGGCTTAATGACAAAGAAGCAGCTTAAGCATAAGCTGAAAGAAATAAGGAATGTCAACAAGGTTAAGGCAACTAGGAAAAATAGGAATGGAAAGGAAGGTGTGAATAAAAGCAATAATTATATGCCTGTTCCTAATGCTCCTAGAAAGAAATGTTATAACTGTGAAAACTCTAACCATCTTGCTTCTTTTTGCAGGAAGAATAAGAATATAAACTTTTTACCTCCTAAGTCAGGAGTTAAGAGTCAGTCTGTTAGGTTTAAGCCACAAAATCCTTGTTTTCATTGTGGTAGTTTATGGCATTCCATTTATACTTGTAAGGAATATCATAGTTTATACTATGATTATTATCAAATAAAACCTTCTTTGAAGAAAGTTGCTTTAATTCCTTCTAGTGTAAAGTCTGATGTAAAGTCTGATATAAGTTTTGATAAACAGCATGTTAGCATAAACTCTGATATTAAATCCGCTGTAAATGCTAACAAACTTAAAAAAGCCAAAGGATCCAAGCAAGTATGGGTCCTGAAAACTAACCATTAGTTGTCTTTGTGATTGCAGGGCAACAAGAAAAACATCCTAGTACTGGATAGTGGATGTTCAGGACATATGACTGGAAATAAAGCCCTGCTCTCAGACTTTGTGGAGAAAGCTGGCCCAGGAGTTTCTTATGGAGATGGCAACATGGGAAAACTATGGGATATGGCAATATTAATCTTGGGAATGTCATCATTGAACCAGTAGCTCTTATCTCAGGACTTAAACACAATCTGCTGAGTGTGAGTCAAATCTGTGACAGAGGTTATCATGTGGATTTCTTTGAAGAACACTGTGAAGTTGTAAGCAATTCTACAGGCAAAGTGGTTCTGAAAAGTTACAGGCATGGTAACATTAATAAATCCAGACTTTCAACAAGTTCTGATGGTTCTGCAATTTATCTGTTGAGAGAGCATCAATTGAAGAAAGCTGGAATTGGCACAAAAGACTCTCTCATTTAAACTTTAACAACATAAATGAGCTTGTAAAGAAAGATCTTGTAAGAGGACTGCCAAAATCAGTATTTGCTCCTAATGGCCTTTGTGATTCATGTCAAAAGGCAAAATAAAGAAAATCCTCTTTCAAGAGCAAAACTGAGTCATCGATTCTTGAGCCTTATCACCTACTGCATGTTAATCTATTTGGTCCAGTCAATGTCATATCTATTGCAAAAAAGAAATATGTTATGATTATAGTGGATGAGTTCACAAGGTACACTTGGGTGTACTTCTTGCACAAGAAGAATGAAACTGCATTTACTCTAACTGATCATGTCAGACAGCTGGATAAGTTGGTCAAAGATTCTATTAAAATTATAAAAAGTGATAATGGCACTGAGTTCAAGAATTCAATCATGGAAGATGTCTGCAAAGAGCATGGAATTAAACAAGAATTTTCTGCACCTGGAACTCCACAGCAAAATGGAGTTGTAGAAAAAAGAACATGACTCTCATTGAAGCTGCACGAACTATGCTTGATGAAGCAAAGCTGCCAACCTACTTTTGGGCTGAAGCTATGCAGACTGCTTATTTTACACAGAATGCAACACTCATAAAGAAGCAAGAAAAAACACCATATGAGATGGTGAAGAAAAAGAAGCCAAATATGAAATACTTTCATGTATTTGGTTGCAAGTGTTTTGTTCGTAAGACTCATCCTGAGCAGCTGCCAAAATTTCATCTAAAAGCTGATGAAGGAATCTTTGTTGGATATCCACTTTCCACAAAAGCCTTCAGAGTATACAATTTAAGAGGAAGGGTTGTCATGGAATCTATCAATGTATCTTTTGATGATAAGAATATTACTGGACTTGAAGATTTAAATGATCACGATCAGTTGAGATTTGAAAATGAAGACTTAAATTCTGATTCTGTAAATTCTGATGACTTAAACTCTGAACCTGTAAGTACTGATGTCATTGAATCTGTGGTAACGACTCCAAAGGAAAATGCACTTGTCCAGGGGAAGCAAGCTGAAGATCCCACCACATCTCAAGACTCTCAAGAAGCATCAGGAAGCTCTGATTCACCTAGTACTGATGAGCCAAATTCTGATTATTATGGAAGCTCTGATACTTCAAATCCTGAAGGATCCAAGTCGAACTCTGAAGTCTCAGAGAGCATAACTACAGGGGGAGCATCAGAAAATGCTGATGGAGACAGCATGGATTATGGGGGAGGATCCAGTTCTAGAAGTCAACTTCAATCTGGAAGGAAGTGGACCAAATCACATACACCTGACTTAATTATTGGAGATCCTGAAGCATGTGTCAGAACTAGAACTGCAACATCAAATGAATGTCTCTATCATTCTTTTCTATCTCAGAGTAAACCAAAGAAAGTGGAAGAAGCTCTTCAAGATGCTGATTGGGTGCAAGCAATACAGGAAGAGTTAAATGAATTTGAAAGAAATAAAGTCTGGACCCTAGTGCCAAGACCAAAGAATAGATCAGTTGTTGGCACAAAATGGGTGTTCAGAAACAAAACTGACAGTGATGGCATAATTACAAGGAATAAAGCAAGGTTGGTTTCTAAAGGCTATTCTCAATAGGAGGGTATTGATTATGATGAAATATTTGCACCAGTTGCTAGATTGGAAGCCATAAGGATTTTTTTTTGGCTTATGCTGCTCACAAAAAGTTTAAAGTCTTTCAAATGGATGTGAAAAGTGCTTTTCTTAATGGAGAATTGGAAGAAGAGGTCTATGTTGAACAACCTCCAGGCTTTGTAGATTCAAAATTTCCAAATCATGTCTACAGGCTTGACAAAGCACTTTATGGCCTTAAGCAAGCTCCTAGAGCATGGTATGAGACTTTAGCTCAATTCCTTCTGGAAAGTGGATTTCACAGAGGTATAATTGATAAAACACTGTTCTACCTCAGCCATGGAAAAGACTTACTTTTGGTACAGATATATGTTGATGATATCATATTTGGTTCTACAAATGCCAAACTCTGTGAGAGGTTTGCAAAGCTAATGCAGTCGAGATATCAAATGAGTATGATGGGAGAACTCAGCTATTTTCTGGGCCTTCAAGTCAAGCAAAATGAAGAAGGTACTTTTATCTGTCAATCCAAGTACACCAGAAATTTACTGAAGAAGTTTGGAATGCAAGATTGTTCAACAACATCCACTCCCATGGCCACTGCAACCAAATTAGATAAAGATACTGGTTCGTCAGTAGATATTACTAACTACAGAGGTATGATTGGCTCTTTACTCTATTTAACTGCAAGTAGACCTGATATCATGTATGCTACCTGTCTTTGTGCAAGATTTCAGGCTGATCCAAGAGAACCTCACTTAATAGCTGTAAAAAGAATTTTCAAGTACCTTAAGGGTACAACTGATCTGGGATTGTGGTCTCCTAGAGAATCAGATTTTAAGCTGATAGGTTACTCAGATGCAGATTTTGCAGGATGAAAAATAGACAGGAAAAACACTAGTGGAAGCTGCCAATTTCTTGGAGGTAGATTGATTTCTTGGTTTAGCAAGAAACAGAAGTCAATTTCCACATCAACTGCAGAAGCAGAATATATTGCTGCAGGAAGCTGTTGTGCATATATTCTTTGGATGAAGAATCAGTTACTGGATTATGGGTTAGAATTTTCTAAGATCCCTATTTACTGTGATAATCAAAGTGCTATTGCTATGACAGGTAATCCAGTTCAACACTCAATGACAAAGCACATCAGCATTAGGTACCATTTCATAAGGGAACATGTAATGGAATGTACAGTGGAATTATATTTTGTTCCAACAGATCAACAACTAGCAGATATCTTCACAAAACCACTATGTGAAGCTACTTTTACAAGACTGGTAAATGAACTTGGAATGGTTTCAGGTTCTTTCTCTAAATCTGCTTAGTTTTTGTTCTCATGCATCAGACTTTATGATCAGTGTTTACAGATTGTTTTATCTTCATGAAATTTGTTCTTTAATTGAAATTCATTAAATACTGATTGTTGTCTGATGTGGTTCTTTAAACTCTGATAGTGTTTTGAATGTTCTGTGCCTATTCAATCCAATGAGGATAACTGTGCTAGATGCTGACCTAGTAGTCTTTAACATACTAGAAATCCCATGTTTGAAGTAGTTGTTTATGTGGAAACTCATTAACACAAGCAAATTCTTATTTTGAGCTTAGTCAAGTTTACTTTGTGTATCTTATTACTAATTCACAAACTAGATTCTTGCTTCTTATATATTAGATTCTGATGTCAGTAAATCTTAAGAATGAACTAAATGCTGATAAACCTCACTTATCAAAAGAAAAGAAAAGAAAAGAAAATTCAGGTACTCCTTTGAGATCTAGAGTAAATATGTGGAAGGAAAGACCCAAGTGCATTGCTGGTATTAAGTAATATGCATTAGAAAAGCAAATAAATTTTCTTGGTGACTTTTCACATTCTCTGATTACTGGAGAAATACTATGACAACAACATAAATTCTGATAAGCAGTCGTGACTCACTTACACTGAGAAGCCACTGTAAAAAGGAATTTCAAAAGATGCATAAAATGAGCACAAACAGTTGAGGTGGACTCTTGCATAAATTTGTTTAATAGTAGACTTCATGATTGATAACAGATTTTAAGCACTTTTATGAGTTATGCCTTATTTCTAAGATGTACTGAAGTTTATCAGACTTTAATCTTTATATGATATTCTGCTGAATGTACACACTTTCACTCCATATGAATGATGAAAATTACTGTGGTAATTAAGTTGTTTTTGATAAACAGTTAAGTGTCATTTGCATAATTTCTGAGGACAAGTTCTGATTGAAGTTCTGATGATTAAACTCTGAAAAAAACATGTTAATATTTGTATGAAGAATCACAGAAAAAGATATTCACTTTTTGAGTTCAGAAGCCATATTCTGATGACTGTTAAAATCTGATATAAGTTAAGTTCTGATATTAAATCCTGATGAAATCCTTGATGCTTACGTGGCATTATTCTTTACTTGATTTATTTGTGGTAAAAAACTGAAACAATCATATTTAAATCAGAATATATTTGGGTAAAATAAAATCCGTCATAATCATTATGGGTTAGTGATAAACGTGTTTGTCTTGAAAAACTGCATGTGCACAGTAATTATTATTTATTTTACGTGCTCATTAACTCTTGCTTTAACTTTTTTACTGACTATTATTATTACACATCGGTCAAGGGAGTCGAGGCATCATTATTTTTACTCTTAATCATTAAACAGTCCTCGCGTCCCTTGGTATTCCACTGGCTATTTAAATCGACTTTTCATCCCAGCAAAATCATCTTCCATTTTCTCACAAACTCACTCTCTCTTTTAATTCTCTCATTTTTCTTCTTCATAAACAAAAATGGTTCTTTTTAACTTGTTCATGAACTATGAAACTTTTAATACAGAGTTGAGTTGTGATGACTGGAAACAAGAGTGGCATATCACCGCCAATCCTGAAGAGCTCTGGAACTTCGTTTCACAAGAGGTTCACACAGACCTCTTGTTCTTTTCGATGGCCTACCAGCTCCATCTTGATCGATTGAAAGAAGAAAGGAGACAAGCTCTCCTTCAGCAAGAATAGATCATCCGTCTTGCAGTGCTCTTTATCAGCAGCAGGAGGAACTAGTCGTTAGGTCTTCTTAGACTAGGACTAAGGTTGTTGATGTTAAGAATCTTAGAATATGACTATCTTGTAATTTTTGCATGTAATCAATAAATTTCATGAAATGTACTCGTTTGATATATTAATGAAATTTCCTTTAATTGCAAGATTTAGTCTCTGTTTCTCAAATTATGTGACTGTGCATGTTTTAATTGCAATTTGTTAATCTTTACTTCATCTATTTACAACTTTATCATTTGATGAATGTTTTGATTACAATTATGGTCAATAATAAATTTTGTTGATTTGAGGAAATAATTGAAGCACGGGTTCATGCATCAGAACCTGTGAAAGTTGGAGCTGAGAATGTTACTTCTCAGAAAGAAACTGCAGCTCAAAGTTCTGATACTTTGAAGAAGAAATTTGTAAGTTCTGAAGCTGCTAAAGCAACTCCTTCATTGGCAAGGAGATTGAAGAAAATGAAGGCTAGGAGGTATTTGGCTAAGGATCCATCAGAAGATACTGAAGAAGCTGAGGAAGGGAATCAGGAATCTCTGATCTCACAAGAACCAATTGTTATTGAAGCCCTTCCAGCTCAAGCCAGAGACACTGCTACAGATACAGTTGTAACCCCTCCTGTCTCTCTTATTAAAGCTACAGATGATGCTAAAGAACAAATTGAAAATTCCGAAATAGATATTCATAATTTAAATATACCAAATGTTCTTTATCTGGAAGCTCCATCTACAGAAGCTCAGCAATTTTCAAATCATTTTCCAATTTTAAATGCTGAGATACCATCTACATCAACCACACCAGCTCTGGAGATAAATTCTGATGTTCAGAATTTAAATAAAGCTGTTCCTGAATCTCTAGTTGCTTCAAACACTGTTGTGCTGTCAGAATATGATGAGTCTTCCTCAAGTTCTGAAGACAATATTTCTGCTGAGACTCCAGTTCCTATACAAGGAAAGGAAGAATTGGTGAAGAAATTTGTTGAAAAGGAAGCACCTATTCCTTGGGAGGATACTCACAGAGGTGTGGAGTGGACCAAGTGAAGGGTTTTTAGCACATAAATGCAGCGAAAACGTAAATTTAAATCTTAAAAAAACCGAAACCCTCCGCAGGATCCATGCGAAAAATAATATTTAATTCGTAGTTCAGTATGTTTACCATATGAAGCTTTACGTTAATGGAAAGATGGAGGTCTTTAATAGCGATCCAAGAACGATGAACGGAGATCCTTAGCAGCTGCTCCTCAAGTGTGAAGCACTCCATCGGTATCCACCAAGAAAACGATATAATGAAGGAGGAGGAGATGGAGAGAATTAGGGGTTTGTAAATCTTTTTGGTTGAGGCAAAAATAGGGTTTATAATAGTATATTTATAGGCAAAATTTTCAGCTGAAAATTTTCCCATAAAATATTATTATTATTAACCCTTTATTATTCTCACTAATAATTAAAACACCTTTTAATTATTAATCCTTTTTCTAAACTCTTTAGAAATAATTCTCTCACTTGATTTAATTTCCAAAAATTAAATTCTTAATTAATAATATTAAGAACCTTTTCTTAATTAATTTATAATCAATTAAATCTCATTTAATCAATTATTAAATTTGCCAATTAATTATTTATTTTATAAATAAATAATTATCAGCCATTATTAATTAATTCCTCCACCATTAAATCATTCTCTTTTATGGTGTGACCCTGTAGGTTCAATATTAAGCCAGTAGTAGAAATATATAATAATAACTATTTTATCATTATTTATATAAATTCTCTAATTCATTAAATATGATTAATTAATTAATCATATTTATTCTACATCATGAGGGATACTTCTCAGCATATCGCGACTATCCGGATAATACGAATTCACTGCTTAGAATACCAAGAACCTATTCAGTGAGTAGTTACCGTACAATTAATTCCTTCTACCCTGCAATGTCACGATTAAATACAAGGCATGGAACTTGTGTCAAGCCTATCTTATTTAATCACTTGCTTTTCCATTCAGTATGCTTAGTTATATTTAATGTAAATTAGAAACTCCTTTCTAATTTCATTCACTCTTCCAGAGATTCCTGAACTAACATAAGTGGATTAGCATTGAGCATTCTCTTTCTACACTGGAAGGGGTAGATCCTTTATTGATCATACACTATCTTCGTGTACAAATCCCTATACCCAGTAGAGCCCTTATAATTGTCCCTTGAGACTAAGAACTAAACCAAAGCATAGTTCATTGTACACAAGATGACTATGATGACCTCAAGTCTAAGGATACTTGTACAACTATCACTATGTGAACAAATGCTGACACGTGAGTGAACTCCATCAGTTGTTCAGCTGTGTGAGTCATGTTCAGTGAACTTATTCTATAATAAGCACCTACATACTAGCTATAGTGTCACCACACAAATGTCTATGAGAACAGACATCCTTCATAATGAAGCAAGCATAGTATGTACCGATCTTTGCGGATTATTAATTACCAGTTAGTAATCCTACGACCAGGAACTATTTAAGTTTAGAGTTATCATCTTTTAGGTCTCATTATTATGATCTCATCACAATCCATAAAAAGCTTTACTCTAAACTGTGGTATAACTTATTTAAACATTTAAATAGATAGAGCCCGCAATAAAAACAAAACAAGTCTTTTATTAATATCAATGAAATCAAAATAGATTACATAAAAGTTATTCCTAAATCCTCATCCATGATTGGACTTAGGACACATCTCTTTCAATCTCCCACTTGTACTAAAGCCAATCACTTTGGTATCTAATACCCATCCTGTCTTTACGACGATCAAAGTGACTCTGAGAAAGTGGCTTTGTGAGTGGGTCCGCTACGTTGTTATGTGTGTCAACTCTCTCGATGTTGACATCTCCTCTTTCAACAATATGAATTGCACCACCATTCAGAGTAAACACGTACCCTGACATGGATTTGCTATCACTTTCTGATTGAAAACTAGAGTCAGTATAACCCTCTATTTTCAACTCAGATTCACCACCAAAAACAAGAAAAATGTCCTGAGTCCTTCGCAAGTATTTAAGGATGTTTTTCACTGCTTTCCAGCGGTCTTCACCTGGATTGGACTGATATCTGCTTGTCACACTAATTGAATAAGCAACATCAGGCCTTGTACACAATATCGCGTACATGATAGATCCTATTGCTGAAGCATAAGGAATCTTACTCATACGCTCTCTTTCCTCAGGTGTCTTAGCAGACATTTTTTCGGAAAGGGACACTCCATAACTCATCGGTATGAGACCTCTTTTGGAGTTTTCCATGCTAAACCTTTTAAGCACTTTATGGATGTATGTACCCTGGGTAAGACCTATCATTCTTCTAGATCTATCTCTATAGATCTTCATACCGAGAATGTAGGATGCTTCTCCCAAGTCCTTCATGGTGAAGTTCTTTGATAGCCATACTTTGACTGATTGTAGCATCAGTATATCCTTTCCTATAAGAAGTATGTCATCCACATACAATACAAGAAATGTTACCGCGCTCCCACTAACCTTCTTGTAGATACATGGTTGATTTATGTTTTTGACAAAACCAAACTCTTTGATTGTCTCATCAAAATGGATGTTCCATCTACGAGAAGCTTGCCTTAAACCATATATGGTTCGCAGCAGCTTACACACTAGGTGTTCATTTCCCTTGGAAAGAAAACCCTATGGTTGTGTCATATACACTTCCTCCTCAAATTCCCCATTGAGGAAGGCCGTTTTCACGCCCATTTGCCAGATCTCATAGTCATAGTAAGCAGCAATCGCAAGAAAAATCCGAATTGATTTTAACAGGGCTACAGGCGAAAAAGTTTCATCAAAGTCAATCCCTTGCCTTTGTTTGAATCCTTTTTCCACGAGCCTGGCCTTATAGGTCTCCACCTGGCCATCTGCTCCAATCTTTCTTTTGTATACCCACTTGCACCCAATAGGCTTAACATCTTCAGGCGCCTCAACCAGAGTCCATACTTGGTTGGTATACATAGATTCCATTTCGAATTTCATGGCACTATGCCATTTCTCTGAGTCAACACTACTCATAGCCTCATTATAGGTCACAGGGTCGTCATCATCAATTATTGACAACTCATTGTCATTCTTAATGACAAGGCCATAATACCTCTCAGGTTGGCGAGACACTCTCCCTGTCCTACGAATGAGCTGTTCCACAGAAGGTTGTTCAGTCTGAACAGGTGTTTCCACTTGATCCGTAGTAGTTTGTGCTTCTTGAACTTCATCAAGTTCAATTTTGCTCCCACTGTTTCCTTCAAGGATAAACTCCTTTTCCAAGAAGGTAGCATGTCTGGAGACAAACACCCGATGATCGATGTAAAAGTAATACCCCAAAGTCTCTTTAGGATATCCCACAAAATTACATTTTACGGATCGAGATTCCAGCTTATTTGGGTCAACTTTCTTGACATAAGCTGGACATCCCCAAATCTTAACGTGTTTAAGACTCGGTTTCCTTTCTTTCCATATCTCATATGGTGTTTGAGGAACAGATTTGAAAGGCACCTTATTCAGTAAATATGCTGAGGTTTCCAATGCATAACCCCATAGGAATACTGGAAGATTCGCATAACTCATCATGGACCGAACCATGTCTAACAAAGTTCGATTTCTCCTTTCAGATACCCCATTTAACTGTGGAATATATGGAGGAGTCCATTGGGAGACTATACCATTTTCTTTGAGATAATCTAGAAACTCTCCATTCAAGTATTCACCACCTCGATCTGATCGAAGAGTTATAATACTGTGCTTGGTTTGTTTCTCCACTTCATGTTTATATTCTTTGAACTTTTCAAAGGCTTCAGACTTGTGTTTCATCAAATACACATATCCGAATCTAGATCTATCATCTATGAAAGTAATGAAGTATGAAAATCCACCCATGGCTTGTGTAGACATTGGTCCACATACATCTGTGTGTACCAATCCTAGCAAATCTGCAGCCCTCTCTCTATGTCCACTAAATGGAGATTTGGTCATTTTACCCAATAGACAAGACTCGCATGTAGGATATGATTCAAAATCAAAGGGGTCAAGTAACCCTTCCTTATGCAATGTCCGCAGTCTATTTTCACTAATATGACCTAGCCTACAGTGCCATAAATAGGTCAGATTTTCATCATCTCGTTTTCTTTTATTAGTTTGTTTAATCTGAAGTAAATCATGCTCTACGTCACATACATACAGACCATTATTTAAAATGCCACGTCCAAAAAGAACATTATCTCTAAGGATAGAACATTCATTATTCTTAATAATAAATGAAAAAACATCCACATCCAACATAGGAATAGAAACAATATTCCTCACAATAGAGGGAACGTAATAACAATTATTCAAAATAATAGTCTTGCTCGTAGGCATATGTAAACTAAATGATCCTACAGATATGGCCGCAACCCTTGCTCCATTGCCCATACGTAGAATCACCTCATCTTTTTCAAGAGTCCTACTTCCCTTTAGTCCTTACAATGAATTGCAAATATGAGAACCACAGGCGGTATCTAATACCCAAGTAGAAATTTGACCTAGTGACATATTAACTTCGATCATGAACATGCCTGAATCAGAAGCAGTAGTCTTATTACCCTTCTTCTTCTTCAATTCTGCAAGGTAAACCTTGCAGTTCCTCTTTCAGTGCCCCAAGTTGTTACAGTGAAAACAAACAGCTAAATTATGACCAGTCAACTAGTGAGCATCTAGTATACTCCAGAGTGATAGTGCAGAAGACATGACGAATATAGTAAATCTGTAAATGATAAACACATAACAACACTTAGCAAATATTCATTTTCATTTCAAAACACTATATGAATCGGGTCTTTATTCATAAGTGTCTCCCACTAGTTTATCTAATTTTTTTAACCCCTAAGTGAAAATTAAGCATTCATAATGCTAGTGGGAATAGGGATCCTACATTCCATCACACAACCTCGGCTGTGGCACGAAACGTCATGTGATGTTCAATAGGCAAACAACTCTTGTCAATTACATCTTATGTTATTCCCTAATATAAGTTTAGCCTCTTGAATAATTGAGTCACGGCTGTGGCACGACAAACTCAATATTCTAAGTCATGTCTAACCCAACATTTCGTACAATTGAATTAGTCTCCAACAGCCCACGGCTGTAGCACGTACCGACCTTTAGATTCTAATTCAATGTACAAATCTCTATGTAATAGACAAGTATTTCTTATTTCGAAATCAAAGCCCACGGCTGTAGCACGAAACGACAATGATTTAAAAATAAGAACCACTTTCTACCATGTTGGAAGGCTATGACTGACACAAGCCCTTGTGTCATTGGCCAATTACTACTTGATATTATTTAATTTTAGAGGGATTATATTACGTTACAATAATAATCATATTATAAAGAGATTCTTCCTTTTAAATTAAATATTTCAAATCAATAATCGATAATCAGATGATTCCCAGATCGGGTGGAGCATTGTCAAGATGCGTCACTTAATAACCCTTTCTTACAGATAGAAATTTGTTGTTGACAGAATCATCCTTTCTCTCAATATTGAAAATTCATATCTAATTACGTGTTTCATAAACACAAGAATCTCATGATCATATTCATAATATTTATTATTAAGGCAAGAAACGATTCATATTCTAGATTTTCTAGAGCTCGTCTTATGTTGATTTAAGTTCACCTAAATCTATCATCACATGGTAAACATAGGCATATATCTCATATATAAAATTAAATAAACAAGTAAATGTAAAGTGCAATAAAGTAAATGTGTTTGGTTATGGCCCCATCCTATGTGATCTTTATCAAGCTCATGGTAAAGATCAAGGTCAATCTAATATGGTGATGGAAATAAATACAACTACTTATTACATAAGTCTTCTTCTTTGTTTAGACTTCTTGTATGCCTCGTCTTCTTCTTTGTATCACCTCCATTGGATAGCCTTCTTGAGTCTTCAATTACATTACATGATTGAAAGTAAAACTAATCTAATGAACTTACAAGAATAACTCGAGTTACATTCGAGATTTATGATTATAAAGATTGATGACATGCAAGTCGTATTTAAAACCAAAATCAAAACCATTACACTAAGGTCGAAAGGCCATAACCATCCACCATGCTCATACAACACATAAAAGCATGTTAAAACACATAATCTGATCTTAACATATCATATTATCCATGATCTAATCATAAAAAGAAAATATGACAAAAATCAGAAAAATCAGAATCAAATGAGAAAAACAAGAATCACTGTTTACGGGTAGTAAATGACGTCAAACGCCTTACAGACGAGTCGTTGATAGCTTTAGCTATCAGTTTTGTTCAGACGCTCGTTTACCTATGGAATAGGGTATTCGTTTGCGTAAATCGGATACCAGACCCAGATTTCAGCAAATCTGCAGCAGCCAATTCAGAATCTGTATCTAATATGATTCTCATAATTAGAACAAACATAAATCATGTATATATCAGTATATATACAGATTACATAATCATCTTATGATTATACAACTCACATTAATATGGAAAGATGGAGGTCTTTAATAGCAATCCAAGAATGATGAACGGAGATCTTTAGTAGCTGCTCCTCAAGTGTGAAGCACTCCACCGGTATCCACCAAGAAAACGATGTAATGAAGGAGGAGGAGATGGAGAGAATTAGGGTTTTGTAAATCTTTTTGGTTGAGGCA
This sequence comes from Apium graveolens, assembly GCF_009905375.1. NCBI lineage: Eukaryota > Viridiplantae > Streptophyta > Magnoliopsida > Apiales > Apiaceae > Apium > Apium graveolens. The sequence continues at coordinate 169,231,070 of NC_133656.1, forward strand.
AAAATAGGGTTTATAATAGTATATTTATAGGCAAAATTTTCAGCTGAAAATTTTCCCATAAAATATTATTATTATTAACCCTTTATTATTCTCACTAATAATTAAAACACCTTTTAATTATTTATCATTTTTCTAAACTCTATAGAAATAATTCTCTCACTTGATTTAATTTCCAAAAATTAAATTCTTAATTAATAATATTAAGAACCTTTTCTTAATTAATTTATAATCAATTAAATCTCATTTAATCAATTATTAAATTTGCCAATTAATTATTTATTTCATAAATATATAATTATCAGCCATTATTAATTAATTCCTCCACCATTAAATCATTCTCTTTTATGGTGTGACCCTGTAGGTTCAATATTAAGCCGGTAGTAGAAATAAATAATAATAAAACTATTTTATCATTATTTATATAAATTCTCTAATTCATTAAATATGATTAATTAATTAATCATATTTATTCTACATCGTGAGGGATACTTCTCAGCATATCGCGACTATCCGGATAATACGAATTCACTGCTTAGAATACCAAGAACCTATTCAGTGAGTAGTTACCGTACAATTAATTCCTTCTACCCTGCAATGTCACGATTAAATACAAGACATGGAACTTGTGTCAAGCCTATCTTATTTAATCACTTGCTTTCTCATTCACTATGCTTAGTTCTATTTAATATAAATTAGAAACTCCTTTATAATTTCATTCACTCTGGCCAGAGATTCCTGAACTAACATAAGTGGATCAGCATTGGATATTCTCTTCCTACACTGGAAGGGGTAGATCCTTTATTGATCATACACTATCTTAGTGTACAAATCCCTATACCCAGTAGAGCCCTTATAATTGTCCCTTGAGACTAAGAACTAAACCAAAGCATAGTTCAGTGTACACAAGATGACTATGATGACCTCAAGTCTAAGGATACTTGTACAACTATCACTATGTGAACAACTGCTGACACGTGAGTGAACTCCATCAGTTGTTCAGCTGTGTGAGTTATGTTCAGTGAACTTATTCTATAATAAGCACCTACATACTAGCTATAGTGTCACCACACAAATGTCTATGAGAACAGACATCCTTCATAATGAAGCAAACATAGTATTAATTACCAGTTAGTAATCCTACGACCAGGAACTATTTAAATTTAGAGTTATCATCTTTTAGGTCTCATTATTATGATCTCATCACAATCCATAAAAAGCTTTACTCTAAACTGTGGTATATCTTATTTAAACATTTAAATAGATAGAGACCGCAATAAAAACAAAACAAGCCTTTTATTAATATCAATGAAATCAAAACAGATTACATAAAAGTTATTCCTAAATTCTCATACATGATTGGACTTAGGACACATCTCTTTCACCAAGAAGTGGAATGACACTGATTTTATTCCAAGTTCTAACATTCTGACAGAGCATATTGCTAAAGTTGATGAGTTGCTCACAAATGCTAATTTAAAGACATAACTCAAGATCACTGCTCTATCTACCAAACATCTTCAAGGTCTACATACTTCTACTCATGAGAACTTTGATACACTAAAGGAACATGCTGATAAGCTAGATCTACAGCTTAAGCTTGACAAGAATAGATATATCAGACCCACTCTTGAGAAAATTGAAGCCATTGAGAATATTCAAGAGAAGCAACAGGCCCAAATTGATGAGGTCCTGGCTAACCAAGTTTCTCAGAAAGCTCAATTGGAAGAAATCCAATCTTCAGTTGAACTTCTTCTTTCTCTCTTACTTCCTGATGATGCCAAAAATGGGGAGAAGGTAGTAAAGTCCAAATGCTCACCTACTGAAATACTGAAGAAAAAGGATGATAAAGGTGATGACCAGGAAAACTCTGATAAGAGTAGAGGTCAAGGAAAAGTTCAAGGAAAATCTTCTACACATAACAAGTCAAGTTCTGATGCTGTTAATGCTAAAAGTCTGAAGTCAAGTTCTGATAAGCAAAGTCTGATGTCAAGTTCTGATATTCTGATTCAGTCAGGATCTAAAGACTCTCAGAAGTTTTTACAAACTCTGAAGCTAAAGGGGAAGCAGACTACTGTTTATTACAAAAATCCTAAAATCCAGACACTTGATGAGGAGATAGATAGAAGATTATTTCTGAAACAAAATCCAGGAATGGATTTGGAAACTCTTAAGGAGGAAGAAGCTAGATTTGCTGCTGAGAAGACAAATCTTAAGTCTAAAGCTTCTGATACAAAGAAACCTTCAAGGACTAAGGAAAAAGGTATTGTGATCAGGGAAAAGTCAAATTCTGAGACTTCAAAGTCCAAGACTAGATCACAAACTGAGATTGATCCTAAGTCAAAAGGAAAAGAAAAGGTTGGTGAACCTTTAAAGATTGAGAAAAAGATAAGTTCTTCCATTCCAGTCTATCAAACTACAGTGCATGATGATGATTTGATAGAAGATAAAATTGTTCAAATTCTGAAAAGAAGAAAGGTAATTGAAGAATCTAAAACAACCTCTGACACTGCTCAAGTTGTTCAAAATGAAGAACAGCAAGCTATAGAAGAAACAATAAATTCTGATCAAGTTAATTTGGAAATGATGACAATTGCTGATAAGAAGAAGCTGTTTTGGAAGAAAGCTACTCCAGTTGAACCAAAATCCAATCTCTTGATGAATCAACTCGCAACATTTGGATTGAGATCCAAGAAACCTAGAGATAAAGCTGGATTAGGTTCTGATGAAGAGAAAATACAAACAGGAGTAGAAGTTACTCTAAGAGATCCTTTCATGTTGACAGACAAACCATATGAACAAATCAAACAAAAGCGCCTTGACAAGGTATTGTCTGCTCAAATCGTGATAGATGCTCATGATAAGGAAAATCTAAAGGAGAAATTGATTTTATTTCTCTATGATGGATTAACTTACAGACTAGCTGATACTGATGTGCTAAAGAAGTCTGTCAGAGAACTTCAACATATTCACTATCTTCTGGAAGTAAAATTTGATGTTACAAGAAGATGGTCAAAATACATTTTGAAGGCTATAAGAGATCTATTTAGAATCTCTGGTACAAATACTTCTCAGTATATACCAATGATTACTGAAGATTATGGAAGAGAAATTCCTATGCTGAAGAATTCTGCTAAGGTGGAAGTTATTTTGAAAGGAAGATGCTTATATTATAATGAAAACTTTTCACATCCTAGAGTTATCAGACTTGGTGATGCACTTGAAAGAACATCAATTCAAGTTCTCAGAACAACCATTTATCGGATTGGTGATAGTAAAGATGAAGAACTGATGCAGGTCAAATCACAGTTTGTTGAAATTCTGAGGAAAGCTGAAGACAAGCTGATAAGAGATTTTGATAAGAATTATTATGGATTCAGATTGATCCATTGAAGTTGGTAAAGCTAAAAGGACTGTAAGTTGTAGTTAATAGTCTTACTAAACTCGTATTGCATTTGAACTTAAATGTTTTTGACATCATCAAATCTATTAACTTGTATATTTTGTATAATTTACAAGTTGGGGGAGATTGTTAGATATATTTGAGATGTCATGTCTAATATGTATCATGTTTAGTTTTCAGATCTTAACAAACAGGAAATATCAGTGTTTACTGGAATCAGTACTTACTGGAAGTCAGAACTTAAGGATATCAGGACTTAGATTATCAGAAGATAATATCAGAAGATGGATATCAGAACTTAAGTACTGGAGGACTAACAGTTAAGGAAGGAAGCTGATTTACAGGAAAGAAGATTGAGACTAATACAAAAAGAAGATATGCATGGAAAGAGTTAGAGGACTTAAAGACTTGTATAAGATATCTGATTGATATATTTTAGGAGACATAATTATATTCCATATCAATTAGAAGTTATCTTATAACCGTGTACTATATAAACACAGACATAGGTTTACACTATATGTGTTATCATTATCGAGAAGATCATACATTATAACCTAGCAGCTCTCGTGATATTTGTTCATCACTGAGAGAGAATAGTTCCATTGTAACAGAGTTTATTATATCGAATATATCTGTTTACTATTACTTGTGTTCGAAATCGATTTGATTGTATTCTACACTGTATTCAACCCCCTTCTACAATGTTGTGTGACCTAACAAGCTATCCTATAGAGGCATATTTAAAGTGTCAAATATATTCAACTTATTATAAATAATATTTTTTTATTTATTTTTCATTAATATCATATTTAATATCGTTCAAGTTCAATAATTGACACTCCATATGAAGTGTCTGAATGGTCCCCAAACAAATAATTATAAAAAATTATATGTAATATAATAAGTATGAATGTATTGAGATTTTTTCATTTAGAGGAGATGACAAGAGGGTGCTAAAAGTTGGCAACTTCTCTTTGGCACCCCTTAACACCCTTATGACTCCAATAGGAAAACACCCAAGAGTGCCATGATTTGGTACCCCTTTTGACACCCATATTGGAGTTATTCTAATGAATAAGTTAGTATCTAGTAGAGATGCACAAAAGACCCACCGGGCCGGGCTTTTCGGGGTTTGACTTTGACCAGGCCGGACCGGGCCGGACTTTCTGAAAATTTCAGAGCCCGTTTGGGCCTCGAGACGGGTCTAACTGGGCTTTTTTTCGGGCCGGATCAGGTCGGGCCGGGCTTTTTCTAATTTAAATCGGATCGAGTTTTATTAGAGATTCCGAAGACTACATATGTTAGCAACTAGATCAACGTAAAAATGTATTAGTTTACATAGAATATTTTATGAAAACATTACTTCAGTGAAAACATTTAAGTTCGGTAAAAAATAAACGTGTTTATAGAATTATATGTTTTATCATTGTTATCCAAATATATATAGTGTATTTACTATATCTTCTTTCATTATTTATGTAATAAAGTATATAAATAATATTATTAATCATAAATATGTAAATATATATGTGTGTTTAAAGTATTATTTATATTTATAGTAAATGTGAATTCATAAATATATAAGAAAATATATTAGAATAATCAGATTTTAACTGGGCTTTTTCGGGCTTTTAATCGGGCCGGGCCGAAGCCCGGGCTTTTAACCGGGCCGGGCTGGTCTTTGCCGAAAAATATAGGGCCCGTCGAGGGCCTAAGCCCGGGTCGGGGCCGGGCCGGGCTTTGACCGGATCGGAACAGGCCGGGCAAGATTTTCGGACCCGGACTTTTTGTGCATCTTTAGTATCTAGCGAGCCAAAATTGAAATGTGGACTAGTAGGCCCAAATCCAATTTTTTTATTTTAAGATAAATCCAGCAAATTTTAGAACGATACTACTTTATTTATTTTTTGACTCAAAAAACATTCTTAATTCATTACCAAATTAAACGAAATACAGTTCATAACTTTCATGGGAACATCCCTCCCATTGAAAGACCGATCTGGAAAAGAATATGATATGCCTTAGCTAAACTATGTGCAACCATATTAGCTGATCGTTTAACAAAAAAACAAAACAACATTGTTTAAACTAAGGAGCATCTCCCTACATTCCTCGACAATGCGACCTACTGGGGACATCATAGGCACACCACTTCTGATTGCCTGAATTATAACCAAATAATCTGATTCAACTTCTATGCTCTAGTCTTTCTGCGGGATGCACCAACTTAGAGCTTCTTTTATAGCTAACCTCTCAGCAAACTCCGAAGTCGTCCTTCCCCAATAATGCCTAGTTTGTGTATGAACGACCTCCCCATTGGAGTTCCTGGAAACCAAACCAAAATCGTAGGCATTATTCTCTGTGAACGTAGCTGCATCAATCGAGACTCTGATTGTGTTCACCTGTGGCTTAACCCAGCTAGTAGCTCCATCCTTATCGTTAGCTCCTGGGACTAGAGCAATAACAATCAACTTCTGGGCATTCTTCTATTGCACAAAGTAGTTTTTGGTTGAATTAATTACGTTGCGAACTTGGGATCTTCGCTGCGGCCATACTAGCGCATTTCAAGCTTTTCAAATACCCCAATTAATCATGACAACTTCACCCCATCTATCTTTGCTATAAACCGTTCAAATGTGAGAAAACCAGTATTTGAAGTTGGTCATAGAGCACTGAGGATACGCACCTTGGGTAACATGCTAATATTGAGATGCAAATTCACATGAAACCAAATCATGAAAAATGGTTTCATCTTCTACTTGTGATAAATAACCTGAACGGAAATATATCGTGAGTATAATTGAGTCATAGTAGGGAGGCAATCTTTTAGAGCTCTCCAGCACACATGAGCCACTTTAGAGGGGACCTTGATTTTTCAGAACTTTCTCCACATACCCATAGCATATGAGTCCTGCCATGTTCCTCTTTGAACCTGCAATATTTTATATGCACTACGAACCGAGTACATGCCCGTTGTTTCCCCTTTCCAGTACAAACGATCTTCATTCCATCTCTGATTTAAGACATATTTAAAATACAACTCATATCCCTTAAATTAAATCCTCATCCCATGATCTGGTACCATCTTTCATTAACGACTCCACCTTATTCTCTTCAAGCACATGTGATCGTGTTGTAGTGTACAGATTATCAGCATTCGTCAATTATGGTTGACGTAAAATATCCACATTCCTACCAGCCCACACATTCAATCTGACCCCCGAAATCAGTAAATTCTTCACCTCCCAAATACTACGCCAAACAAAGCTTGGGTTATTCCCAAGTGGAGCATTTAAATAATCACAGTTGGGAAAATATCTAGCCTTATACACTTGACTTGCTGAGATGACTTGGTTTATAAGTAGCCTCAACCCTTGTTTACCCAACATATTAATATTAAAATCTCGCAAGTCCTTTAAGCCTAACCCCCCGGTTGCTTTATGAGCAGTCAATCTCCCCCACTCTATCCAATAAATACCCATGTGTTGATTGCTAGATGATGTATGCCACCAAAATTTATTCATCATCTTCTCCAAGTCATTAATAATCCCCATTGGAATAAAAAGCACGCTCATCGCACACGTGGGCAGTGCTTGAACAACATTCTTGATTATCACCTCCGCCCCCCCCCCTCTCGACATAATAGCCCCATCCCAACTCTGAATGCGTTTTCTGACTTTTTCCTTGAGAGAACCCAAAATAGATGTCTTATTCTGACCAAGGATATTGGGCAACCCAAGATACATGCTCTAGGCATTAACTTCAGGCATTTGAAGAACATCATATAAATCTTCTCGGTTAAAACCAATCATATTGGTATTGAAGAATACAACAGACTTTTTCAAATTTACTTTTTATCCCGATGCCCTCTAAAATTTCTCCAATAATTCAAGAATTTTACCTGCATCATTCCTTGTTGCTCAACATTAAACATAGATATCATCCGCAAATAACATTTGTATAATAGTTGGGGCCTTTCGACAAATCTTCACCCCTTGAATCCATTTTTCCAATTCGTACCTTATAATTATGGCCGAAAGGCCTTTTGCACATGTAATAAACAGGTATAGGGACAAAGGGTCCCCTTGGCGTAGCCCATGATCAGGGACTATTGTTTCCATTTCATAGCCACCATGAGTGATATCATAAGACACCGATTCCATACACCTCATGACTAACTCTACCCACCACACATCAAAACCCATCTTGATCATAATCGCTTTAAGATACCCTTATTCAATTCTATCGCATGCTTTGCTCATGTCTAGTTTCAGGGCCATAAAACCATCTTTACCCCTCCTTTTCCTCTTAAGATAATGCATTACCTCTTATGATACCATTATATTATCAGAAATTAGTTGCCCAAGTATAAAAGCGCTTTATGTGTCGCTCACTACATTCCCCAAAAGAGTTTTCAAACGATTCGCCATCACGATTCGTAATGATCTTGCTTGTTACATTGCACTGAAAAATTGGCCTCATGTATGTTATTTTAACAGAGTCCTTCTTTTTTGGGATTAGCACAATATTTTTTCGATTAAGCTCCTGAATCCCCGTTCCTTTACTAAAGAAGTCTGCTATCAGTGTTGTTATATCCCTCCCCACTACCTGACAATTCTTTTGGAAGAACGCCGGTGTCATCAAAGTGGGTGTTTCAAAAAAATGAATTATACACACGACTATACACACGACTATACACACATACATGTATATATCAAAAAAAGGGGTGAAAGAAGGCTCAAATCGAGTTTAAGATCGAATGAATTGAACAAAAACGATGGTAACTATATTTACCAAGACAGAAATTGAAAGAGGCGGGAGAGAGAGAGAGCTAGGGATTTGAGAGAGACCGGGACTGAAATGGGGAAGAAACGGGGAAGAAATGGGTTGGGTTTGATGTATATACACCCAGGGGAAATTTGGTAATCTTCATATTAAAACTGGTTTTTATTAGTATATTATTTAGTGCATAATTCATATAATTCGTGCTTATAAAATAATTAATCAGGGGAAATAACAGATGGGAAGAGATGAAATTTTATTTTTAAAACGTAGAGAATTAAATTACCTTTCTCCTTATATTTTTAAAATAATTTTTTGAACGCATAGATTATTTTTATACGAATTTTACAAGTTGCTAATCAAAAATCAAATTAATGATTCTAAAATCATTTAAAAATACTGAATCACCAAGATAAATTCATCCATCATTTTTATAAAGTCTCTAGCGATATTCTAGAGGCAACACAACAAAATCTCATCATTTTATCATATCCCAATTATTTTTATAAAAATGTTTAAAGGCTCACATATTCATATTTTCACATAATGAAACCTTTAAATTCGTTTAAAAACACATCGATCACATAATCCAACTCGGATCAGTCATATAGCATGTATTCACACATCCCACAATCAAACTTTACACTTTCAATTATTTTTTTATATTAAATCTTAATTATACTCACTTTTCCATTTTTGACATATATATAAAATCTGATAATATTTATCAGTCATTTCTTCACTTTATTCGTTTAACCGATTTGATACATGTGATCACATCATCATGTATTCATATGAAAATCATAAATCATTCATTCTTTTTCTTTATTCCTCACTAATAGTCATTCTCCAATAAAATGATACACGTACTCATTTACGTATATCACATGATAACTAATAACGATCAAACTTTCATTTCGTTGATAAATCAACATCAATACATATACCACTTATAGGCACATCAAATTGAAACAAAAATAAATCCATATAACAATTTTCAATTCCACTCAAATTTTCACTTATTCATAAAAAAATATGCGAATTTCCCGGATATTCCAGTAAAAATTTCACCTTGAAATCATTTCACCATCTATGACTTTTAAGCAACCGATAAATCAGTTACGTACGGATTTTAGGGGTCCCGGAAAAAGTCATGAAAAATTATGAAAAAACTTCTATCAATATTAGAAATAAACATATTTATGTCAAATCCCAAGTTTCAAGTCAAAAAGATATTTTTAAGTATCGTTTTGGATTTTTCGAACGTTAAAACAGCATTCCGGAACGACCGAAAAAGTCATTTATCTTTTCCAACAATTCAGACAAAAGTTTTGAGTTGATATAAATTAAAACATAATATTCCTTGAATAATAATGACTATGATATCCGAGAAATAATTACATTTGAATTTATATTGATTTTATCAGGATAAATAAGCATATCAGGGTTTTTCGGAATAAAATATGTATTTAATCTGTTGGCACGACTTTTGGCAAGATAATTTGATATTTATATTCAAATGAATATATCAAATATATTTGAGAGTAAAACATTTAAGATCGACACGCTTTTAAATATTTTTGACAGTTGAAACTCGTAAAAACGGTGTTTTGAAAATTCTCGATTATCGAGCGTTTAGCCGTTACTAGTTCTTTCTTTGACAGATTCAACTTAGATTAGAGCATATCATCAAGTTGATATATCTATCCCAAATTATGTCATTTAAGTTTCGTGGAAAATGTTTTATGAATAAAAGTACGGATAAACCGATATTGACTTGTGTTAGATATATTTGATAATGTCATGGCTAATATGATTTATGTTTAGTTTTCAGATCTTACTTAAACAGGATAAATCAGTACTTATTGGAATTCAGGACTTAAGGATATCAGTACTTATATTATCAGGAGATAATCATCAGAAGATGGATATCAGAACTTAAGTACTGAAGGACGTTCAGATAAGGACTGCAGCTGATTAAAGGAAAGAAGATCGAGACAAACATAAGAAGAGATATGCATAAAGAAGGAATTATATGAAGAATAGAATACTTGGAAGAAAAGATATCTGATTGATATATTTTAGGAAGCAGAATTATATTCCATATCAATTAGCGATTATCTTGTAACTGTGTAGTATATAAACACAGACATAGGGTTTACACTATAAGTGTTATCATATTCGATAAGATTATTCATTGTAACCCTAGCAGCTCTCGTGATATTTGTTCATCACTGAGAGGTAACAGTTCCATACTGTAACAGAGTTTATTGTTTCAATAAAGTTTGTTTTCTGTTACTTGAGTTACTAAAGTTCGATTTGATTGTACTTTACACTGTATTCACCCCCTCTACAGTGTGTGTGTGACCAAACAAGTGGTATCAGAGCCAATCTGTTAGCGTATAAACAGTTTAAGATCCATATACAATCATGTCTGAAACAGAAACTCCAACTAAGCCCACCAAAACCGAAGAACCTCCAAAGACACAAATTCAAAGTCGATATGAGACCATCAGAGTTCCCATATTGAGACCATCTGAATATGCCATATGGAAGGTGAGGATGACCATGTTTCTGGAAGCAACAAATCCTGAATATCTTGATAAAATCAAGGAAGGACCTCACAAACCAACCAAGCTCGCGGTTTTAGTCGCAGGTGAAGCAGCAAAGACGGTACCAAAGGAGAAGAGTGATTATTCTGCTGAAGATATCGCATCAATTGCTAAGGATGCTAAGGTACGACACTTACTGCATAGTGCCATTGATAATGTAATGTCAAACAGGGTTATAAACTGCAAGACTGCAAAGGAGATATGGGATGCCCTGGAAACAAGGTGTCAGGGAACTGATACGATTAAGAAAAATAGGAAGACAATACTCACTCAAGAGTATGAACACTTTGACTCAAAGGCTAATGAGTCATTGACTGATTTATATGATAGATTTGTCAAACTCTTGAATGATCTGTCATTGGTTAATAAGGAGTATGATCTTGAAGATTCAAACCTTAAATTCCTGTTAGCTCTTCCTGAATGTTGGGATTTGAAGGCTGCAACAATAAGAGACAACTACAATCTTGATGAAATAACTCTTGATAAAATTTATGGAATGCTCAAGACTCATGAACTTGAGATGGAACAAAGAAGCAAGAGGAAAGGAGGAAAGTGAAGGACAGTTGCTCTTAAGGCTGAAGAAGAATCCCCCAAGGCAGCTACCTCAAGGAAAGACAAGGGTAAAGCTCTTTTCACAAAGTCTGATACTGTGTCATCAAGTTCTGAAAGTGATGATGACTCAGAATCTGAAAGCTTGTCTGAGACTGATGCTGATGAGGAGATGATGAAGCTGTGTGCTCTTATAGTGAAAGGGATCACAAAGATTGCATACAGGAAGTTCAGGAAGGGAAAGAAGTTTTCCAGGAAAGGCACAAGTTCTGATAAGAAGAATTTCAGAAGATCAGAGGGCAGAGGAGGAAAGTCTGACAGAGGAGATTATGCCAAGGTCAAATGCTATAACTGTGGTGAGAAAGGCCACATATCTCCTGATTGCAAGAAAGTGAAGAGTGACAAAGGCAAGGCTCTTGTCACAAAGAAGAAAAGCTGGATAGACACCTCAGACTCTGAAAGTGAGGAAAATTATGCCCTGATGGCAAATGCTAATAATGCAAGTGCTGAAAGCAGTTCTGAAACTGCTAAATCAAAGGTACCTCAGACTACTTATGCTTTTCATACTGATGATATTAATGAATTGAGAAGATATCTTAAAACCATGTTTGTCAGTTATAGAGATCAAACTTTAACATGTGAAAGAATAACTTCTGAAAATCTTGCTTTTAAGAAAAGAAATGATTTCTTAGAAAAAGAGTTAGTTATGTTCCATCAAACTCAGAAAGATAGAGATGATGATTTTTATGTTAGGGATAAAGTGCTAAAAATGAATGAAACTCTAAAAACTGAGTTAGAAAAGGAAAGAGAGGTTATCAGGACTTGGACTAACTCTGGCAGAACAACTCAAAATTTGCTAAGTAGTGAAAACTGGAAAGAGGGCTTAGTTTATGGAGAGGACAAGAATGATAAAGGAACTGTAGAAATTAAGCCTGTTGTTGTTAAGCAAAAGCCAAAGTTAAAATCTGTTAAGTTTGTAACTGTAAAGTCTGATAATGAGAAATCAGAAGTTAAAGAGGGATTAACTTCTGACAAACTAAAACAGGAAAAGACAGCTGAAGTAAACATAGGTTTAATGACTAAGAAGCAGCTTAAGCATAAGCTGAAAGATGTTAAGAATGCAAACAAGGTAAAATCACCTAGGAAAAATAGGAATGGAAAGGAAGGTGTGAATAAAAGCAATGATTATAAGCCTGTTCCTAAAGCTCCTAGGAAAGCGTGTCATAACTATGGAAGTTCTAACCATCTGGCTTTTTTTTGCAGGAAGAATAAGAACATAAACTCCTTACCTTCAAAGTCAGGAGTTAAGAGTCAGTCTGTTAGATATAAGCCACAAAATCCTTGTTTTCATTGTGGTAGTTTATGGCATTCCATTTATACTTGTAAGGAATATCATAGTTTGTACTATGATTATTATCAAATAAAACCTTCTTTAAAGAAAGTTTCCATTGTTCCTTCTAGTGTAAATTCTGATTCAAAGTCTAATAGTGTAAATTCTGATAAGAAAAATGTTAACATAAACTCTGATGCTAAATCCGCTGTAAATGTTAACAAACTTGATAAGGCTAAAGGATCCAAGCAAGTCTGGGTCCTTAAAACTAATCATTAGCGGTCTTTGTGATTGCAGGGCAACAGAAAAAACATCCTAGTTCTGGACAGTGGATGTTCAGGACATATGACTGGAAATAAAGCCCTGCTATCCGACTTTGTGGAGAAAGCTGGCCCAAGTGTTTCTTATGGAGATGACAATATTGGAAAAACATTGGGATATGGCAATATCAATCTTGGGAATGTCATCATTAAAGAAGTAGCTCTGGTCTCAGGACTTAAACACAATCTGCTGAGTATAAGTCAAATTTGTGACAGAGGTTATCATGTTGATTTCTTTGAAGAACACTGTGAAGTTGTGAGTAAATCTACAGGCAAAGTTGTTCCGAAAGGATACAGGCGTGGTAACATTTATGAAGACAAGCTTTCAACAAGTACTGATGGTTCTGCAATCTGTCTGATAAGTAGAGCATCAATTGAAGAAAGCTGGAACTAGCACAAGAAACTCTCTCATTTAAATTTTAACAATATAAATGAGTTGGTCAAGAAAGATCTTTTGAGAGGACTGCTAAAGTCAGTATTTGCTCCTGATGGCCTCTGTGATTCCTGTCAAAAGGCCAAACAAAGAAAATCCTCATTCAAGAGCAAGACTGAATTATCAATTCTTGAGCCTTATCACCTACTATATGTTGATCTATTTGGTCCAGTGAATGTCATGTCTATTGCAAAGAAGAAATATGCCTTGGTCATAGTAGATGAGTTCACCAGATACACATGGGTATATTTCTAGCACACAAAAAGTGAAACTGCATCTATCTTGATTGATCATGTCAGGCAACTGGATAAATTGGTCAAAAACTCAGTAAAGATAATAAGGAGTGATAATGGCACTGAGTTCAAGAATTTGATAATGGAAGAGTTCTGCAAAAACCATGGAATCAAGCAGGAATTCTATGCTCCTGGAACTCCACAGCAAAATAGAGTTGTTGAAAGGAAGAATAGAACTCTCATTGAAGCTGCACGTACAATGCTTGAAGAAGCAAAGCTTCCAACATATTTCTGGGCTGAAGCTGTGCAGACTGCTTGTTTTACTCAAAATGCAACACTCATTAACAAGCAAGGAAAAACACCATATGACATGGTGAAGAAAAAGAAGCCAAATCTGAAGTATTTTCATGTATTTGGATGCAAGTGTTTTGTTCTTAAGACTCATCCTGAACAGCTATCCAAATTTGATCTAAAAGCTGATGAAGGAATCTTTGTTGGATATCCACTTTCCACAAAAGCCTTCAGAGTCTATAATTTGAGAACAAGAGTGGTCATGGAATTTATCAATGTCTCCTTTGATGACAAGAAGATTACTGGACTTGAAGATTGTATTGATCATGATCAGCTGAGATTTGAAAATGAAGACTCAAATTCTGATACTGAAAATCCTGACAATCTAAGTCCTAATAATGCAAACTCTGATGGATTAAACTCTGATGTTATTGAAACTGTGGTGACTACGCCAAAGGAAGATGCACCTATGCAGGGGGAGCATACTCAAGATCTTACCACATCTCAAGAAGCATCAGAACATACATCTGGCTCTTCAAGTTCTGAATCGTCAAATTCTGATAAGCCAAGTTCTGATAGTTCTGAAAATCTAAATTCTTAAGAATCCAAGTCAGAGAGCATAGTTTCAGGGGGAGCATCAGAAAATGAAAATGAGGACAGCATGGATCATGGGGGAGCATCCAGTTCTAGAGAAAACCTTCCATCTGCAAGGAAGTGGACTAAATCACATACACCTGATTTGATAATTGGAAATCCTGACGCAGGTGTCAGAACTAGAACAGGTACTTCAAATGAATGTCTTTACAATTTTTTTCTTTCTCAGACTGAGCCAAAGAAAGTGGAAGAAGCTCTTCAAGATGCTGATTGGGTGCAAGCAATGCAGGAAGAGCTAAATGAATTTGAAAGAAACAAAGTCTGGACCCTAGTGCCAAGACCAAAGAATAGATCTGTTGTCGGTACAAAGTGGGTATTCTGAAACAAAACTGACAGTGATGGCATAATTACAAGGATTAAGGCAAGGCTGGTTGTAAAAAGATATTCTCAACAGGAGGGAATTGATTATGATGAAACATTTGCACCAGTTGCTAGGTTAGAAGCCATAAAGATATTTTTGGCTTATGCTGCTCACAAAAAGTTTACTGTCTTTCAAATGGACGTGAAAAGTGCTTTTCTCAATGGAGAATTAGAGGAAGAAGTATATGTTGAACAACCTCCAGGCTTTGTAGATTCCAAATATCCAGATTATGTCTACAGGCTTGATAAAGCACTTTATGGACTTAAGCAAGCTCCTAGAGCATGGTATGAGACTTTAGCTCAGTTTCTTCTGGAAAGTGGATTTAACCGAGGAACTATAGACAAAACCATGTTCTACCTCAACCATGGAAAGGACTTACTTCTGGTCCAGATTTATGTTGATGATATCATTTTTGGGTCTACAAATGACAGACTTTGCAAAAAGTTTGCCAAACTGATGCAGTCAAGGTATCAGATGAGTATGATGGGGGAACTTAGCTATTTTCTGGGCCTTCAAGTCAAGCAGAATGAAGAAGGTACTCTTATTTGTCAAACTAAGTACACCAGAAACTTGCTGAAGAAATTTGGAATGCAAGATTGTTCAAGTGCATCCACTCTCATGGCCACTGCAACAAAACTGGTCAAGGATACTGGTAAATCAGTAGATATTACTGATTACAGAGGTATGATTGGCTCTCTACTCTATCTAACTGCTAGTAGACCTGATATCATGTATGCTACCTGTCTTTGTGCAAGATTTCAAGCAGATCCAAGAGAACCTCACTTAACAGCTGTGAAAAGAATTTTCAAGTATCTTAAGGGAACAGCTGATCTGGGATTGTGGTATCCCAGAGAATCAGATTTTAAACTAATAGGTTACTCAGATGCAGATTTTGCAGGTTGCAAGCTGCCAATTTCTTGGAGGCAGATTGGTTTTTTGGTATAGCAAGAAACAAAAGTCAATTTTCACATCAACTGCAGAAGCAGAGTACATTGCTGCAGGAAGCTGTTGTGCACAGATTCTTTGGATGAAGAATCAGTTACTGGATTATGGGTTAACATATTTCAAAATCCCTATTTACTGTGATAATCAAAGTACCATTGCTATGACAGTTTATCCAGTTCAACACTCAATGACAAAGCACATCAGCATCAGGTACCACTTCATAAGGGAACATGTGGATGAAAGTACAGTGGAATTGCACTTTGTTCAAATAGATCAACAACTAGCAGATATCTTCACAAAACCACTGTGTGAAGCTACTTTTACAAGATTGGTAAATGAACTTGGAATGGTTTCAGGTTGTTTCTCTAAATCTGCTTAGTTTTGTTTTGATGTATCTTACTTTATGATCAGTATTTACGGAAATTACTCTCTTTGTGTATTCTGTGCTTAATTGAAAACTTGCTTAAGTACTGACTGTTGTCTGATGTAACTTTCTAAACTCTGAAAATGATATGTCTGTTTATGTGACTATTCAATCCTATGAGGATACCTGTGCTAGATGCTGACCTAGTAGTCTTTAATAAATTAGGGATCCCATGTAAGAAGTAATTATTTCTGTGGAAATCTATTGACGCAAGCAAATTCTGATAATTGAGCTTAGTTGAGTTTACTTTGTCTATCTTATTACTAAGTCACAAACTAGAATATTGCTTCTCATCTGTTAAGTTCTGATGCTAGTAAATCTGTTGAATGTACTAAGTGCTGATAAACCTCTCTTATCAAAAGAAAAAGAAAATAATCATGGATTAAAATCAGGTACTCTTTTGAGATCTAGAGTAAAAATGTGGAAGGGACGACCCAAGTGCATGGCTGGTATTAAGTAAATATGCATCAGAAAAGCAAAATATTTTCTTGGTGACTTTTCACACTCTATAATTACTGGAGAAATACTCTGATAATTGCATAAATTCTGATAAGCAGTCATGACTCACTTACACTGAGAAGCCACTGTAAAATAGAATTTAAAAACATGCACAAAATTAGCACGAAATCGTTGAGGTGGACTCAAGCATGAACTCATTCAATAGTAGGTTTCAGAATAATGACAGGTTTTTAGTAAAGTTTTAGTATGCCTTATTTCTAAGATGTACTGAAGTGAATCAGACTTTACTCTTTGTCTGATATTTGGCTTAATGCACACACTAAACACTCCATATGAATGATAAAAATTACTGTGGTGATCTATGTTATTTTAGATGAACAGTTTTTGTGTCATATTGCACAAATTTTGAGGACAGGTTCTGATTGCATGTTCTGATGAATAAGTTCTGAATAATATGTATCAGAATTTGTGTGAGGACTTACTAAGATAGGCATTCATTTTTCGAGTTCAGAAATTATGTTCTGATAACTGTTAAGTTTTGATATAAGTCTAAGTTCTGATATTAAATTCCGATCCTTTACTTGACTTATCTGTGGATAAAATCTAAAAACAGTCTCATTTTAAATCAGAACACGTTTGGGTAGAAGATTAACAGTCCATATCATTAGGGATAGTGGTTCACGTACACGTACAGTAATTTTTACTTGTTACTTGTGCGCATTAACCTTGACTTACACTTCCAATGTCTGTTTTTCGTCTTCCCAGTCTAGGGAGATGAGGTAGCATTAATTCTATCTGCCAGCATTAAATTTCTTTGCGTCTCCTGGCATTCTTTTGCCTATAAAAACAACCACTTCACATCAGCCTTCACATCAACTCTTTTATCACAAACTCACCTTCATACTCTTTATATTAAAATCACCATGGTCAATTACAATATGTTTTTGAACTATGAAACATTCAACATGGAGCTGAGCTGTGAAGCCTGGCAGCAGGAATGACATGTAACTGCCATTCCTGATGAGATATAGAACTTCGTTCCCCAGGAGGTACTCGCCCACCTCCTGTTCTTCTATATGGATTAGCATCGCCATCTGGAGCGATTGGAGGAGGAAAGGCTGGAAGCTCTCCGCCAGCAAGAGCGAATCATTCGACTCGCTATTCTGTTTGTCGAGAGTAGGAAGAAGAAATGATTTATTTTCTTCTTCCTGTTTTTCTTCACCATCAGCCTTGCCCTGCTTCTTGAGCTAGGACAAAGGCTGTTGATGTTAGATTTAGCAACTTAGGACAATCTTGTAAAAGTTCTGATGTAATTTAAATTTCATGGATGTATTCTCTTAATATATTAATGAAATTTCTTTTTTTTCAAGTTCTTGTCTCTGAGATGTTTTAGTAATGCATTGATAAATCCTGATAAATATTCATATTCTGATGACCATTTCATATTTTGATTTAAATTAAGTTCTGATTTTACATTATCAGTACTTGTTTAATTGATTTATTTAGGTCATTCTCACTCGAATTTTTTTTCCAGAATATTGATGTTGCAGTGAAAAATAATTGAATAAGTGGAAACAGTTTCAATTTTGAATTAAAACTGATTTACCTTGTTTAATGGACTTACTGGGTAAGTGGAACGGTTTTTCCTTGAAAACTGTAAGTGGTAAGTGGGTAAGTAATGATTACTGTTTTCCCGTGCCCATTAACTATTCATTATTACTGCATGTGTGACAGGTGTCCAACAGTTACATTTTAAAAAAAAGTATAAGTCAGACAGAGAGAGGATTTTCTAATCTTTTATTCACTTTTATACTTTATCTCTCTATTTGCTTTTACTCTCTTTTTTCTCCTGACGTTGGTTTTTCATTTAGACATTTTATCAAACACCTAACAGGCACTCTTAAATCTCGATTATTTTCATGGCACCCAAGGATTTAATCATTGATGGAGCTAAATTTGTTCCAAATAACTATGCTGCAATTCTTGATAATGCTGAAGCTCCGTCTGAGTTGTATTTTGTGCAAGATCTTCTTGCACACAGTGAAATCGGGTATGCATTGACCCAACCTTCAACCTTTTCGAGCCAACAAGTTCTGACATTTTGGAGGACTGGAAACTTTGATAATGGTGGTCAAAATGGTAGTCCTAGTATTGTTTTCGAAGTGGGTGATTCTATATATGGGGTAACTCCTGGTACAATTCGCAAGGCCCTACATCTACTAGAAGGATGTATTTTTTCAACCCCGGAGGAATCAGCTCTTAAAGAGTTCATGGCTAGTTTGGGGTATGAGCAGAGTTTGGCAAAGCTTGGGCAGTTGAAACGGGCTCATATCAGAAAGGAGTGGAGCTTCTTCTTTGACTGCATTACCAAAGCTTTTGGGAATAAATGTTCCAACTTTGATGTTATACCCATAATGAGTCAGCACATCGGGTATGCTATCATTAACCAAACTCATTTTGATTTTGCAACTGCTGTGATAGGTTTTATTGGGGATAGGATGACAGAAGATAGGAATGTTGTATACTTTGCTAGATTTTGTCAACTTATTGTTAACCATTGTTGTGCTGATAACCCCCAACCTACCACTGACTTAACTCCATCTTTCAAAATTGCAAAACGAGCCTTTAATGATTTGATAAATGCTGATGTTAAGAAAAAGGTGGTTAGACCCTTGCAGATTCCTCAATTTGTAAAACAGATCTTAGTAAATGCTGATCCTGATACCTACAGATCTGTTTATCCTGATATCCAATCTACCACCACACCTCAAACATCACAGCAACCAACAACACATACCTCTCATACTACTCAACCATCCCTCAGAATATATCTCAAATCATATCTCTCCACTTCACAGAAAGCTCAACCTTCATCCTCAGCACCTACTGTGAAGCCTTCATCTTCCAAGCTTAAGAGGACAAAGACTGTTCCTCAAACACCTCAGAAGAGAAGGAGGATTGTTCTGAGAGATGAATCTGACAGTGAGGAATAGGTTTCTACATCAGAACCTGTTGTCAAAGAAGCTGAGAAAGTTCCTTCTCAGAAGGATTCTGCAATTGGGGGATCTAGGCTTCTCAAAAGGCTTAGAAGAATGACTGTTGCTGAAACTCCCAAGGAATCCATACCTTCAAAGAGATACAAGAAACAGAGGGCAAAAAGGCCAGTTTTAGATGATGAGAAAGCAGCAGCTAAGGAAGGAGATCAGGAATCTCTGATCTCACAAGAACCAGATTCTGCTAAAGCCACTGCTTCTTCATTAACTCCAAATCAGGAAGCTGCTACTGAAATGGCAAATACACCATCTGTGTCTCCTGTTCAAAATGTTGTATTTCCTGTTGATCCAGGCACAAGTGCTGAAATTGATGTTCAGAACCTGGTTGTGCCTGAGATATTTACTTAGAAGCTCCAACAGCAACTAATCCATCAACAACACCTGTTACTGATGCTGCTCAAACTCCAGAATTATCTACTACACCTTCTCTGCATCTAGATGCTGATGATCAGAATATAGGTGAGCATCAGGATATGGCTGTTGATCAGAACTTAGAACCAGATCAGCAATTAGGTGATGATGATGAAGCCTCCATTGCTACTAATACTGTTATTTTAATAGAAGATATTGATTCTGTAAGTTCTGATGCTGCAAATGCTGGAGATACTGGTGATGCTGCTCCAACTGCAGATGCTGATGAAGCAGGAACCTCAGGACATGCACCTCAGCAAACTGTTCTTAAATCTGAACTTATTAAGAAGTTTGTTACAAGAGAGGCACCAGTGCCTTGGAGTGAAACTCCTGCAGGACAGGAGTGGACCATGGAATGGAACTCAGTTACCTGTGCTCCATCTGCACAGCATCTTGCTGAGCATTTGACAAAAGCTGATGAAATGTTAATTACTGATGATTTCAAAACACAGCTTAGAATTACTGCATTGAGTACTAAACATCTACAAGGTCTTCATTCAACTACTCATGCAGAGTTACATAAGATTCAGGAAGAATTCATTAAGTAAGAACATATTCAAAAAATTGACAAGAAAAAATTCTTCCAACCTACCTTTGACAGAGTTGCTTATATTGAGAAGACTCAAAAGAAACAACAAGCTCAGATTGATGATATTCTGAAAAATCAAGCTTCTCAGCAATCTCAACTTAATGAAATCCAAGCCTCAGTGGAATTGCTTGTCTCTCTTCTCTTACCTGCTGATGCCAAAAAGGGGGAGAAAGTAATTAAGTCCAAATGCAAAACTGATAAGACACTGAAGGACAAGGATGATGAAAAGGATGATCAAGGAAACTACTCTGGAATGGGTAGAAGTCATAGTCAAGGTAGAGGTTTTTCATCAAGAAAAGCTGAAATCACAACTCACAGGACAAGTTCTGATACTGGAAAAGGAATTAGTTCTGCTACTGGTAAAAGGATAAGTTCTGATGAACTTTTAGATCTTGATGAAGAAATGTCAAGACAGTTATTTCTTCAGGAAAATACAGGAATGAACTTGGAGAGTTTAATGGAAGAAGAAGCCAGACTTAAATTAGAAAAAGTCACATCTAAATCTGAAGCTTCTGGTAAGAAGACACTTCCAAAACTCAAAGGTATTGTGATAAAAGAAAGGACAAATACTGAAGCAACATTGGCTAAATCACAACCGCAGATAGATCCAAGATTCAAGGGTAAAGAAAAAGTTGGTGAACCTATTAAGGTTTATGTGCCTCCTGAGAATGAAGAAATCACTGATGAAAAGGATGATCTTGCTCTGACTTCAAAAAAAGTTTTTAAGACAACCTCTGACATGGCTCAAGTTGTTCAGAGTCAAGAGAAAGTAAGTTCTGATATTCCGAAGAAGCAAGTAACCTCTGACATAGCTCAAGTTAACTTGATATCAGAAGATAGATCAAAGACACTCCTACCAGGATTCACTAAAGCAAAACAGACTCAACCTTTGAAGACTGCTGCAAGTGGTTTTGAAGCAAGAGTAGTTACTGGAAAGGAAGTAAGAGATAAAACTGGATTGGGAAGTGCTAATGAAAGAAGAATACAAAACACTACTAATGATCCAACTTCCTTGAGTGAACCAGGTATTGGAGCAACTCCTGAGAGATTGAATCAACTGGAATCTGTACAAATGGTTTACCATACCTACTTGAAAGAACACATCTTGTTGTACTTCATGACAGATGGTAGGGTTTTTCATATAAGGCAAAATGCCATTCCTTTGAAGTATTTTGAAGAACTGGAGCATGTACTGTTCTTACTTCAAGTGAATGACAAATTAACAGAAAGTGCTGCAAACTATTTGAAGGATCAGATTCAGGGACAGAAAAGGCTTTATTCTATTAAGTCTGACAGCACATATCTTCCAAAGTACAGAGATCACAAGGGTGATATAGTTGAAATGAAGCCCAACACTGCTAAGATTATAACTACCTTTCTGGGTTACAGGGCTGTGGAATTCAATCTTGAGTCTGATAAGGCATATTTGATCAGACTGGATCAGGATATAAGAAAAGCTAAGATTAATGATCTCGGGGCTGCAATCTTTCAAATTGGTGAAGATACTGCAGAGCTTAAAGATGTTAAAAGGAGGATGATTGATGACCTTAGATATGCTGAGAAATGTTTGTTGAAGAACTATCTCAGAACAACTCCTGACATCAAAGAGATCAGAAGATGAAGCCAAGTCAAGATCTACAACTGATTAAATTATGATATTTGTACAGACTGAAGCTGTTATCAGAATTAAAGATTGGTAAAGCTTTAAGGACTGTAAGTTGTAGTTATCTAGTCTAATTCTCATGCATTAGTACTTAATATTTTTGACATCATCAAATATCTGTTAAACTTGTATATTATGCTAATTTACAAGTTGGGGGAGATTGTTAGATATATTTGATAATGTCATGGCTAATATGATTTATGTTTAGTTTTCAGATCTTACTTAAACAGGATAAATCAGTACTTATTGGAAGTCAGGACTTAAGGATATCCGTACTTATATTATCAGGAGATAATCATCAGAAGATGGATATCAGAACTTAAGTACTGAAGGACGTCCAGATAAGGACTGCAGCTGATTAAAGGAAAGAGGATCGAGACAAACATAAGAAGAGATATGCATGAAGAAGGAATTCTATGAAGAATAAAATACTTGGAAGAAAAGATACCTGATTGATATATTTAAGGAAGCAGAATTATATTCCATATCAATTAGCGATTATCTTGTAACTGTGTAGTATATAAACACAGACATAGGGTTTACACTATAAGTGTTATCATATTCGACAAGATTATTCATTGTAACCCTAGCAGCTCTCGTGATATTTGTTCATCACTGAGAGGTAACAGTTCCATACTGTAATAGAGTTTATTGTTTCAATAAAGTTTGTTTTCTGTTACTTGAGTTACTAAAGTTCGATTTGATTGTACTTTACACCGTATTCACCCCCTCTACAGTGTGTGTGACCAAACAACTTGATTCTCGGAAAATGCCACAAATACAAACCTAGGGGAGGATTACTATCTAATTTAGTAAACTTCCTAGATTTCTAATTTAATTTCACACTTAATTATTTTAAACAAAATAATCAAAACCTTAAAAAAAGACTATATCTCACATAATGTCCCGGTCAGGTCCTGGCCCGAAAATTATTCATAAACCGAAATACTTTCTAAATTTAAAATAAATTCTGAAAGCAAATATAAAATATGTTAACGCTCGCAAAATGGCACAGAACATGGCATACGAGATACATGCTAATATATAATTTCAGATAACAATTAAGTGCATATAATTGCATTTTAACTCGTAACAAATATCTGAAAAATAAGCTAGTCCTTACGAGATCGCAGATAATATATAACGCACGTTAAATCATGATCAACATCATTTTAAATTAAAATAGCCACATAATAATTCATTTAACACATAATGAAATAGTCGAAACTTATATTTATGAATATTTTCACAGCTAACCCAATAATAAGGTAAACCTGGATAAAATACCAAATATACTTTTGACGCGGATAAACTATCCACTCGATCCCCAAAATTGCAAAATGACTCAATTTACCGATACCGGTAAAACGATTGGATTTCAGATAAAATTTTGAAATTGTATAATTAATTTAATACGTTAACAATACCAAGGATCGATACACAACTAACAATTAGCATATTGAATCATTTAATAACACGAACTCATCAAACTGTAATAAAATATACAATTTTATTGCTTCTAAATCGAAAAATCACATAACATAGTCAAATAATAATAATAATAATTCCTGAAAATCTGAATATAACAAAAGGTAGAAAAAATGATACTCGAAATCGCGATTCAAATCAAACAAAAAGAAAACAATGTCAATAGACACCACATTCAAAACATGTCAAAAGATATGACCCACTGCTTCTTTATTAATTTTCAAAACTTGCATGTTTTTTAAAAGTTTAAACGATAAAATAATTAAAAAGTTTAAATATAAATTATTTTATGTCCAATCTTTTTTTGTCAAACAACATATTTCTGGTACTCATATTTTATTACTTATTTTTTTGTTGTTTGGAATCGAACCAGGCAGATCTTTAAGTTCAAATTATTTTATCTTTTTTAAAAAAAAGTATATTGTTGTTTATCTTTTACTACTTTTTTTAACTATTTTACAAACTATCTATACTTTTTATTAATAATCGAAACCATGTATAATTTGGTGCTAAAATTACCAAAGTACCTAATTTTGGTTAGGGGTGTGCATGGTGCGGTTTTTAGCATTAACCGTAGTCAAACCAATACATGTGGTTCGGTTCGGTTAAATGCTATTAACCACCACCAAACCGCTTGAAACGGTTTTTCGGTTTCGGTTAACCATTTATTGGTTTATGTTTTTATTCGGTTTTTTATACATTTTTTATTTGTACGATTTTTTGTTGGTAATGTGTTGGATAAAAAAATAACATCAAGTTAAATTATAATATTACATTAATCACCAACGATTTGTCATTTTAGAATTCGTTAAATAAAATTGATATATTTCATAAAGTTATTTTTTGAATGTATAATTCATATTATCTTAAATAATAGATACGAAATATGATAAAAATTTATGTTCACAACAATGAAAAAAAAGAGTATATATCAAAACATATGATATAATTGATTATATACAAATTAAAAAATTATGATTTAAGAGTATTTACGTATTAAACTTAATTAATTTATGGTATTATATTATACAATTTACATTACTAATGTTAAGTAAATATTAATTAACAAAATATTAGAATCGGGTTATGATAATATATACATGTATATACATAATATTATATATATATATATATATATAATATAGCGGTGCGGTTAATTTCGGTTCAGCTTTGATTGAAAACCGGAACCGAAACTGCACCGCTAATTCGATTTTTGTCGGTTCGGTTTTCTTCGGGTTTTTAGCGGTTTGGTTTTTTTTTCGGTTTGGTTTATCGGTTTAATTTTTTCGGTTTCGGTTTTTTCTGCACACCCCTAATTTTGGTATCTACCTGATATAAGTCAACTTCTATTCTTTATAAACTTTGTTTTTAACATAAATCGACTTCTATTCTTTGTCAATTTTTTTAGTTAGTGTTCATCCAATCGTCCATTTACTTTTAAAAAATAAAAATATGTTTTAAACGATTTGTAAATTATATTAAGTAAACTACCTTATATTAAGTAAAATACCTTATATTTATTTTTGATTTTTAAAAACTACAAACTACTAAGTAAACTATTAACACGAATTGAGTTATATTCTCTTTAAACTTTATCTATTTATAAATTATATTAAAAACTTATTAAGTTACGTTGAATTAAGTAAAATAAGATATATTTGCTTTTATTTTGAAAAACTACTAACTACAAAGTAAACTATTAACACGAATTGACTTCTATTCTCTGTAAACTTTATTTTCTATTAGTTAGTGTCAATCCCAGTATCAGTTTACTTTTCATTTGGTGTTAAAAGTACCAAAATACCAAATTTTGGTACTTACCTGACATAAGTTGACTTCTATTTTTTATAAACTTTGTTTTTAACATAAATCGACTTCTATTCTTTGTCAATTTTATTTTTTTTAGTTAGTATTCATACAATCGTCTATTTACTTTTATAAAATAAAAATACTTTTTAAACGATTGTAAATTATATTAAAAATTTATTAAGTTACTTTTAATTGAGTAAAATAACTTATATTTATTTTTAATTTTTAAAAAACTACAAACTACTAAGTAAACTATTAACACGAATTGAGTTATATTTTCTGTAAACTTTATTTATTTATAAATTATATTAAAAATTTATTAAGTTACGTTGAATTAAGTAAAATAACATATATTTGCTTTTATTTAGTGCCAGTTTATTTTTAAATTGGATAATATTATTTTAAAAATAATTAAGTAATAGCAAATGACTTTAGTAACATTTATTAACTTTTAAACTGAAAATTATCGATTTAACGATCGTATTTGTAACTGTCCATCACGACGTTTATTTACTTTAAATTAAAAAACATATTTTAAGTAATATCAAATTAAGTTTAATAACATCTATTTACTTTTAATTTGTAAATTAATTTTTTTTGATAATTAAATAATATTTAATAAACTATATTGAAAAGAATAATTATAAGATAATTATCAAATAATATTAATTAATATTAAATTATCTAAAGAGCAAATATACGGTTCATAAGATAGAGATACAATTCGTTTTATAAAAATAAAACTAATATGTTAGATTTCTATATCAAGTAAAACAATGCAAAACTACAATTATAGTGGAAAATTTGATAATTGATTTGATTCTTTTTAACCACATAAGTATTTTTTGCAAGTACCAATTTAATATTCGATATTAATATATTAATTTTAATTCGTGTTTCGCACGGATTATGAATAATTTTCTACGAATATTGATTCGATATTTTTAGTCTCAGGCCCGTGTTTCACACGGGTTATCAACCATGTTTAGGTTCAAAATCTTCGTACTCACTAGAAAATATACAACTATTTTTAAAATTTTATGTAATAAAATCTCAACTGACAAAAATTAAATTCTACTCTCTGTAAATTTTATTTTCCTTCACTTTTTATTTGTTGTTAAACATTCAGGCGTCAGTTTACTTTAGAATAATCGTATTAGTAAGTTGAACTATACGGTGAAATTTTAGAGTTACACTTAACTTCGATTTTTCAAACTACATATTTTAACAACATTTTATCTATATTTATATCTATATTTTGCACAGATTATAAGTTTATTATTTTTAATTTCATGCCCGTGCTTGGCACGGGTTACCGACTAGTATTAATTAAAATAGATATATAACTATTTTATTTTATCTGTTTAATACATACTTCACATAAAATAAATTTTATTTTTGCACTTACGTTGCCTTGTGAGGGACCAGGTTTCCTGTTCCTAGTCTTCTAAGTTGGATCACAATTTTTTTGCTTTTGTGTTGCCAGGGACAGGTGTTCTGGGATGGATTCCAGTTTTTAAGTCTAATGAGGATGTATTGGCTCCAACTTTTCAAAGTGGTTCCAATCAATAGGACCATCAAAGTGAATAATTGTGCCCACATTTCATCTCAGGGAAAAAATGTACAAAGTAGTCATTTTTTTCAAAGGTGTCCAAATTAGCAGGGGCCATAAGATCATACGAGAATGTGTGATTAGTCGTACCACGTGTCACCCTCTCACAGTGCAAGGCTACCATAAATAGGTGGCTTCACAGCACATAAAACTACTACAGAGATTTAGTTGAACTACATTCACATATATACTCCTATCGTATAGGAGCCATGAATGAGCAACTAACTAAGATGTCAAAAGAAGATGACGAGGCCAATGAATTTTTAAGTGTAATGCATCCAAACACTGGGACTATTCTTGGAATGGTAATGAAAGCTGCTATTGAGCTCGATTTATTTGAGATCATGGCTAAAGCTGCTGCTGCTAATGGTACTTCTCCTTTTGGAGATGATGCTAAAAAGTTGTCTAGTGATGATATTGTTGCTCATCTTCCCACACAAAATCCGGATGCTCCTGCAATGCTTGATCGAATTCTCAGCTTTCTGGCTGCCAGGTCTATTCTTAACCAGACCATAATAACAGGGGAAGATGGCAAGGAAAAGTGTTTGTATGGTCTAGAAAGCATATGCAAATCTTACATTTCCGATGAAGATGGGGTTTCACTAGCTCCTTTATTGCTCATGGTTCATGACAAAGTTATCATTGATTCATGGTTTGTTTAATCTCTTCATCTTTCTAATTTATAGTAGAAGATAATTGCTTAAACTAATATGATCAGTGCCTTCAGGTATCACTTGAAAGATGCAGTGCTAGAGGGAGGAATTGCCTTTGACAAGGCTCATGGCATGCAAGGATTCAAGTACCTTGCAAAAGACAACAGGTTTAATGATGTTTTCAATCAAGCAATGTATCACCACTCCTCAATAGTCATGAAGAAGATTCTACAAGTTTACACTGGATTCCAGGAACTCACAGAGATCGTAGACATCGGGGGTGGAACTGGGGCAACTCTTGCCAAAATCATTTCCAAGTATCCTCAGATCAGGGGAATCAACTTTGATTTGCCTCATGTCATCCAAAATGCCGCTCCTTTAACTGGTAACAAACTTGTGCACTTTAACTACCTGGTAGTTGCGTTTGATAAATTATAATGAAACAAGAGGATGTCTTAAGCAGCTATATGTTTAAAGTTAATATATTTATGTAAAGATATTTACTTGTCCTAGGTGTGGAGCATGTTGGCGGAAATATGTTCGAAAGTGTCCCAAAAGGAAGGGTAATTTTTATGAAGGTGAATATTTTAGCTTATACAAAAACAAACTGAATTGCATACAGAAGGCTTTATATAAAAACCTTGCCGGGTTTTCTTTTGGTTAATATTTTGGAAACTTGGGTCATGCAGTGGATACTTCACGACTGGAGCGACCAACACTGCTTAAAGCTTTTAAAGAATTGCTACTACGCCCTTCCAGAGTTTGGCAAGGTGATAACTGTGGAGTCGATATTGCCCGAGCATAAGAACAGAATCTCTTCACCAAAGTTAGACTATGTCACTGGGAGTGATGTGCTTATGTTGGCAATCAATCCTGGAAAAGAAAGGAATCTGAAAGAATTCGAGGCACTGGCAAAAGAATCTAAATTTGCTACTGTTAAAGTCATATGCAGTGCTGCTGGTTACAGTGTTCTGGAGTTTCTTAAACAAGGATAAATCGTTGCATCGTTCTTGCAATGCATTATGTGATGGCTCTTTGAATGAAGAGCACGTTAGACTTAATATCTCTCTGTTTAGTTCGCTATCAGAATAAAGCACTTGTTAGTTGTTGTTAGTACCAGTATTGTCTCTTTTTATTCAGTTCTCTTTGTAATGCCTGTTTAAGGCTTATATCGTCCAGCAATAAACATCAGTTTCCAGTCCACTCGCTGGAAAATATTACATTGTCTTTTATTATAGTAATTCTCATTTCTCATCTGTTTATGATATGAAGAATTCATTGGACTGCTATGCCATTTCATTTTCTTCAGTTTATGATGATACAACTGGATTTAGATAATTAATTACACTTAATTCCCTTTTTTCGAATATTACCTTAACAGAAGCAGGATTGACACACAACAAACAACAAAAATCACCACACAAATTTTATTCAATCAATGTTCATTGCCATTACATTTTCATTACAATAGGAACTAACACACACACACACACCAGACTCCAAACAGAGATTTATTGTTCACAGATTCCATACGAAAACACACAATCACATACATTTGAATTTGGTTTAACCGGAAATATGAATGGATTTGACCTCGGGCTTCTTGATGTCCACCTTGGGAACAGTAACAGTTAAGACTCCATTCTCCATGCCAGCTTTCACCTCATCCACCTTTGCATTCTCTGGAAGCCTGAACCTCCTCAGAAACTTGCCACTGCTTCGTTCTACGCGGTGCCACTTGTCGTTCTTCTCCTCCTTGTCTTTGTTCCGCTCCCCGCTTATCTGAAGAACCTTCCCCTCTTCCACCTCAACCTTCACCTCTTCTTTCTTGAGGCCTGGAAGATCGGCCTTGAACACGTGAGCCTCGGAAGTCTCCTTCCAGTCAATGCGGGTGTTTGCAAATGCTGCAGTCTCTTTCCCCAACTCAGAGGAAGTCCCGGAAGAGGTGATCAGAGGGAAATCCTGGAATGGATCCCATACGTCAAGAGAGAATGGGTCCAAAACGTTGCTCCTACGGCTGCCAAAAAAGCTTGGAATGATCGACATTGCCTTTGCTTGTAGATTAGCTTTTTCTATGCTAACTCAGAAAAGATTGATTGATATTAGCTTCTTTTTAAGGGTGTTGAGATTTATGATGATGTCTTCCAAGAGATGGATTAGGAGGTATTTATAGGTGCTTAATCAGGGCCTGTTTGTGTTATCACCAGGCTTCTCTGGTTTCTTCCAGAAATGTGTAGTCAGTTAAAAAATTTGTCTGAAAAGATAGATAGAAAAGAGCTCTCTGGAAACAGAAAGAAAGTTCTTTTTGTTTTGACAAATGACCTTGTCCTATTAGTCAGGATACTGGATCAAAGGCCCAGCCCAACATGTTTATGGCCAGACATTCAACTAACTATTCAAGTGCCTGATACTTAAAATACTTGGTATATAATTGATGTTTGTTAGTTATTAGTGTAGTGCTTAGTTGCTTAGTCCACTGCAATATCACTCTCAGAGTTCTTCTCTTTGGACCAAGGGGTGCAAAAACAAATGCCGTTGAAAAATTATCTTGTAGGTACCGACTTTAGAACAGTGCTGTTAGGGAAGGGGAGCAAATTTCACCACAATTGAATTGGAAGCTGTAATAATTTCAGCAGGAGCGGGAGAAAAAAGTTGAAATTTAAAAACTGCCAATAAAATACTGTAGTAGTAAATAAGAGATGATAATCAATACTACAACGCGTCCATCTCTCTTCAATGGAATTTTATTAATATTACAAAAGTGACAGTTGAAAAAGTTCACCAGGAAAATCCTTGGTAAATGGCCAGTCAGTTTACTTTATTTCAATTTCATAAGCTGCAAGACAATAAAAATAACCACAAGCCTAAGAGCGCAACTATCAGTCACGGGCTAGGTGTGGGAACTCAAAGGCTCATAGCTCTGATGTCCTTGACCAAACGATTAAAATTATGATGAGCTGATCCGCCCTGATCAGCAATACTTTGCGCAGCAAGTTTGGCCATTCTGGAAGCAGATTTCTCAAATTCATCCTTCCTATCTTCCATAACCTCCCTTATCGTCTTTTCAACTGTAACTCTATCACAACTGTCTTTCATATCGATTCCAACCTTCCATACTTCTTGCACAAAGCTACTATTCACTTGCTGGTCCACAATGTATGGCCAGCAAATCATTGGAACTCCTTCAATTAAACTCTCCAAAGTCGAGTTCCAACCACTGTGAGTAAAAAATAATCCAATAGCAGGGTGTGCTAAAACTTCTTCCTGAAAAACCCAACTGACAATGCAGCCCCGTTCCTTTGTAGCATCGGAAAGTTCTGCTGGAATTTCATATTTAGCGTCTTCACCAGTAATTGATCCGGGACGTAGAGCCCATAAGAACCGCTTTCCACTATTCACTATACCATGCCACAACTCCATAAGCTGGTCCATTGTCATGACTGCAAGACTTCCAATGCTGACATAAATAACTGATTTTTGAGGTTGGGCATCTAGCCAGGTCATGCAGCTCTGGTCATCTTCCCATAGGCTATTTGAGGAATTGGTGTGTGGTGAGGCTTTATGTGAAGAAAGAAGAATAGACTTGTGGAGAACATGCAGAGGGCCTATGTTGTAAATGTTAGGACAGAGGGTGCTTATTTGGGATATAATTGGCCCGTCTATGTGTTCAGATGTGTTGAGTATCAATCCTTGAGACCGCGGGATTTCCTGAATTTCTTTCAGAATAAATTGAAAGATAGGATGGCTTATATCACTGATCCGAAAAAAGCTGGGCAGGTCACGCCTCCTGAGAAAATGTTGGGTTCCGGGTACACCAGATACCTTTTTATCATAATCCTCTTCTGATATCAGTTAATTGAAACAAAGAATCGAATTAGTACACATTTTATATAATTGTGCACATGAATATTTGGACAACCCAAGAACGAATATGTACTGCATCAATTTTTGTATTGTGTTCTGCAGAATTTGATACTAAAATTTGAAAGTTGATTTTCTCTAAAAGAATGCCTTCAAGTTTAATAAACATCTTCGCATAACAAGAATTCTGAATTCTGTTCTCTCCTATCTTAAGCCCCGGAACCTAACTGAATATTAAGAAAAAGAAACAAAATAAAGATAGTTGTCCTTAAAAATGCTCTCCAGAAAGTGGTACAGTGGTAAATTTGATACTCATCAGTTCAACACAAGTAGTAAAGGCATATAGACAAAGAATAAAGCATCTAAATTACCTTTGAAAGGGACCTCTCCTAATTCAATGAGCTTTGGGAGACAAAAAAAGGTCCAAAGAGCACAAGGGCTGAGTGTCTCAAAATACATTAATTGAATTCCAACATCTTTAGCTAGATCAACAGCAAAGCTGTAGAACCCATCCGCTATCACGAAAGTCACCGGTGAGCTTGACTTGGAACTAAGCTTTCCATTGGTCAACATCTCAATGAAATGTGGCTTCATGACTCCCTCTATACCAGTGGCAATATCGATAAACTTATCACCCGTACGCGGATGGTCCTCAGAAAGACCATCCGCAATCGTTTCAAAACGAAATTCAGGAAAGTCCTTGAACCGGGACTGAACATCAGTGTGCTTGAACAGGCAGTTCTGAATGTAGTCTGTGTTGAGAAAGGTGACATGAAGGCCATTACGAGCTAAAAGCTCAGCAAGTTTGAGCATACAATTAACTGGACCTTGTAATGGCAAGGGGAAGAGAAGTACACGAGGAGATATCACTTTATCCTTACCCATCTCAGACATTGTTCTTACAACAATGCTCAGTTATTAATATAAACTACACTAGGGGGTATCTTTTCTTTTTCTTTTTGGAGGACCCCTGCTGATATCAGTATCTGTCTTTTCTTGAATCGTATCTATCTACTTATTATTATTTTGCACGTGTTTTTGAATTTTGCAGATCAACTTGTACTTGCATTTCATGTTTACTCTGGCTCATAAGTCAGAAATAAAGATTCGCATCAGATTTTACATAGCCAGAGTATGGTAGAATCAGTAAATATACAAGTCTGTCATTATTAACTTCTCCGAACTAACTATTTACTGGTTACCTCTGAACTGATAATTTTAATGATCTTTACTGTCTAACTACCTAATAACAAACTAACTACCCTTGTCTTGTTTGTTTCATTTGTATCATCTACCTAACTACTCTCTTCTCTGATTGCTTGCTTTCATATATGTTCAGCACCTAAACATCAAACTATCCAAACAGCTTTTAAAGTAGTTTTCTTACTTTCTCTAATTTGCTCAAGGATACCTAAATCAAAAAGCAGAAGTGAGTCTGGAAAAAAAAAAGCAGAAGTGCAATTAAGAAAAATTCGCTTATTAATAAAGCATATAAATAAGTTATAAGTAGTTATGGGTGACACTCAAGGAAAAATAGATATTAACGTGAGAACAATTTTATAATGCAGCATAGCAATGCAACATTGAAAATGTGAAAAACATATGTGGGACAACTGTTCTCACGTAAAAATCGTTCTCACTATATAGGTTAATGCTTAAAACTAGTAAAGGTGTCCTTATCAAAAAAATATGAACAGATCAGGCTCAGGTGACAAGCCTATTTTTTATTAGTGATATTGGAAAAGACTAGCAGCATGCGATTTTGTTGATTGAAAATCAATACAACGTAATTTTAGTTTTTCTGTTTTGATGCTGAAATCAACTTCTTTATGCTCTGAAGAAGCGAAATCAAGGAATCAAAGATTAATGAGTTAATTTCATTTTGCATCTCTTTGGTTTCAGCATAATACAGATTGGGTTAATAACTTTAATTATATATAATATGCATCCCTTATGTTTTAATACCCTTATAATGACCACCCTTCGGCCGATTTTTGTTAATTTTAACCGTTAAATAACGGTCGACTAGGGGTAAAATGGAGATATTAAGTATAAAATATTTAAAAAATATATTAAAAATTCGAAAAACTACAAATAATATGTAAAAAATATAATTAATTTTTTTTATAGTGTGAGTATCTATATAAAAATTTTATAATGTGCGTAATAATTATAAATATATCAAAAAATATTATTTAACTTGGATATTTTAAAGATAAAATAGTTAAATAGAAAAACTAAAAAAAATTATTATTTTAAAAAAGGCTTAAATTGATTTAACACATGATTCAATTTTTTTTTAAAAAAATCATTATATGTTTCACTATTTTTTCAATATTTTGAATTCATTAATGTTTATTTAAATATTTTATATGTGTTATCTCCGTTTTACCCCTAGTCAACTGAAACTTAACCGTTAAAATTGACAGAAAATTGGTTAAGGGGTGGTTATTGTAAGAGTATTAAAATTTAAGTGATGCATATTGCATATAATTAAAGTTATGGAACCAATGATGCAAAATGAAATTAACTCTAGATTAATTAATCGACGATATCGTTTCACCAAATTCACAAATGAAAGCGAGGGCATAACATATAGCTTTAGTCAGTGTAACAAAGATTACTGTGATAATCCTATGGAGATATGTTACTAGTTTATTCTGTAATTAGTTTGAAAATTGCAACTGTGATGTGTAGGATGATGAAATGAGAGCCAGGAAGCAGACATTCTTCGGTCACCCAACAAATCCCCGTATCCTCACGCACCCCGTATCGAATATTCGGATTCTAGTGAACACTCCGATGTTCAATATTCTTATAAATTCTCAACTAAAATACATATTTTTTTAATATTTAGACTACATATATAAGTAATTTTAGTTTTGTTAATAGATTTCATCATTTATAACATCAAATATATATTTATAATAAATATATGTACCGTATCCCCCCGCACCCGAATCCTCATATTATTTTATTTACCGAATTCATGTATCTCCGCACTACGCACTCGCATCCCCGCACCCGTATCCTTGCTTTTTAGAATGAGAGTAAGTTTTCAGTTTGTCACAGTTTACTTTTAGTTAGTGGTCTCTGTATACAACCCAACAAAATCTTCCACAATCTGGGATTAAATTCAAGACTGTAGCAATTTTCCACAAACAATTGAGTTGTTGCCTGGTACTTTGCTATGCACAAATGAGCTAAGTTTCATTTCTGTTTACTTCATATTTATTTGCACTTCACTTCTTTGCTACTAGAATGCATGATAGAGTGCCACAAGGCACCGTGATTCAAATCGTACATGAATATCTGGGGAAGGAACGCAAAATTGCCTTGCTGCCTCAGCTGGTTTTAGATTATAAACTATATACTTAACAACACATATATGTTTGTATTAGGACGGGAGACTGAAATTTCGATAGACAGGTAAATCGATCTCTTTTATTGATAAAATCATTATGAAAACATTTCTCATACAAAGTGAGGAAAGCTTTAGTTCAAGTCGATGGTTTGGAATCATACCATCTAATAGCTATGAGTACATGTATATAGCAGTTAGTCATGAGCTGATATCCTCAGGCTCATCACTCTTATGTCTTCAACCAAGCGATTAAAATTATAATGGGATGATCCACCTCGATCAACAACACTTTGCCTAGCAAGTTTGGCCATTCTGGAAGCAGATTTCTCAAATTCATCTTTCTTATCCTCCATTACTTCCCTCACTGCCTTTTCGATTGTAACTCTATCACACTTGTCTTTCAAATCAATTCCAACCCTCCATACTTCTTGTACAAACCTGCTATTCACTTGTTGGTCCGCAAAATAAGGCCAACAAATCATTGGCACTCCTTCAACAAAACTTTCCAAAGTTGAGTTCCAACCGCTATGAGTCAAAAATAATCCTATAGCAGGGTGTGCTAAAACTTCCACTTGGTAAACCCAGCTCAAAATACAACCCCTCTCCTTCATAGCATCTGAAAGTTCTTCTGGAATCGTATAATTATCATATTGACCACCAAGTGATCCAGGTCGCTGGGACCACAAAAACCGTTTTCCACTATTCACTATACCATGACACAACTCCATAAGCTGGTCACTTGTCATGACTGCAAGACTTCCAATGCTAACATAAATCACCGATTTTGGTGGTTGCCCATCTAGCCAGGTCATGCAGCTTATATCATCTTCCCATAGGCTATTAGAAGAATTGACTTGTGGCGAGGCCTTCTGCGCTGAAAGTAGAATAGACTCGTGGAGCGCATGGAGAGGGCCTATGGGATAATTGTTTGGACATATAGTGCTTAATTGGGATAAAATAGGTCCTTCTATGTGTTCAGATGTGTTAAGTATCAATCCTTCAGATCGTGGGATCTCTTTAACCTCTTGCAGAATAAGTTGAATGATACGTTCATTTAGGTCACTTGTCCCGAAAAAGCTAGGCAGATCACGGTACCTTAGACAATTTTCACTTCCAGGCACACCCTTTACCTTTCTGTCATACTCATCTTCTGAAATTAGTTGACAGAAATGAGAATTGCATCAGATCGAAAGATTTGGTAGTTAACACTTAACAACTTCAGTGTAGAACAAAAATGTTGTGCTGATAATTGCAAGACACTTACTTAAATCACATTGAATCTAAATACAAAATTTAGGGAACTCGTGTAAGGCTATTAGATAGTCACTATAACAGGAAAGACTAATTGACGGATTAAATCATTCGCAATAGTGTTGTCAAAAAGTTCATCTCTACGTCTTTTAAGTTTGTAAATTTTTAACAAGTTCATTGTGTTTCCTACCTGGCCTTAATTCGTTGTGTAACTATTACTTGCAACGGACAGTTTCACTGCCAGTTCATCATGTAAACATAGAATTAAATCGAATCAAAATAAAAAATTAGTTTAGAACTTGCCGATGAATATCTGATAAAAAGTCAAATTATAATTTACCTTTGAAAGGAACCTCTCCTGACTCAATAAGCCTTGGAAGACAGAAAAAAGTCCAGAGAGAACAAGGGCTGATGGTGTCAAAATAAACAAGTGGAATCCCAGCACCTTTAGCTATATCATTAGCAAAACTGTAGAATCCATCTGCTATTACGAAAGTCACTGGCTTGCTCGACTTTAAACTAAGTTTTCCATTAGTCAACATCTCTTCAAAAAGTGGTTTCACTACTTCCTCCATACCATTAGCAATCTCAATAAATTTATCACCTGTTCGTGGATGGTCTTCAGGAAGACCATCCGGAACAGTTTCAAAATTGAATCCAGGATAATGATCGAACCTGGACTGAACATGCGTGTGTTTAAGCAGGCGGTCCTGGATGTA
Source organism: Apium graveolens (assembly GCF_009905375.1). Taxonomy (NCBI): domain Eukaryota; kingdom Viridiplantae; phylum Streptophyta; class Magnoliopsida; order Apiales; family Apiaceae; genus Apium; species Apium graveolens. The sequence continues at coordinate 169,268,339 of NC_133656.1, forward strand.
TTCTGTGTTGAGAAAGGTGACATGAAATTCATTAATAGCTAATAGTTCAGCTAGTTTGAGCATACAATTTACAGGGCCTTGTAATGGTAAGGGGAAGATGAGTACATGAGGAAATTGTACATCATTCTTCGCCATCTTTTAAGGTCTTTCTTTAAAGTATGCTCCCGACTTAACATAGTTACATACTAATAGGGCTCAGCATTTGTTGGGTCCGGTCACAGCATCGAACCAAATAAACAAAAAAATCAAATTGTCATTTTTTCTTGAATTAAACTGGACCAAAATTATATTATGGACCGGACTGGATCGAACAGGTCTGGTTTTGAATTAAATGAATCGAATTTAAATATATATATATATATATATTAAAATTTTAAAACAAAAATTATAAAATTTAAAATATAATTAAAATAAGGTGATATTTAGAGTTCTAAAAGTGTATAAATACAATTACAAATTCCAAATTATGATTATAATTTTTAATATATATGTAAAATCTATATTGTTATATTAAATACGAAACAATGAAATTTGGTTGGTAGTTGGTCTGGTCACCGTAATTATAGTAATATTTAAAATAAAACACTCCCATAAATAGATTACTATCCACAATATAATTATATAAATACAAATAGAATTGTAATATGTCTAATAATTTTAATTTTAACAAAATAATATATAATATTAAATAAAATTATCTATTGATCCAATCCTAAATAAAAAATAAAAATAAATTATGTACAATTAAGTTGGATTTGCAGCCTCAGATTAAAATCAAATAATAAAGACTGATAAAAATTAAAAAGTAAATTTGTTTGGTCGATATAATGTCATCAAGCTAAATAAAAAAAACGAACTCAAACAAAATAAATTTAAAATAAATTCGTTTGGCAAATATAATGTCATAGACTAAAATACAATTATACATATTATCAATTCGCTCTAAAACATAATAATATTCATTCTGGGCTAAAATGAAATTAATTAAAAAACTAAATATAATTAGCCGAATTTGGTTGACATAACGGGTGCGAGACTAAAACCAAGATTTGCTACCTCACGGTAGAACAATATAATAAATATTATCGATCTAGCTAAAAAATAATGAAAGTTTGGTTGAAAGTCGGCCTGGTCACCGTAATTATGGCTGAAAGACGAATATAGTCGATTCTTTAAACCATGTTACATAAATAATTATTTCCCAAACAATGAGCAAAAATAGCCGATGAAATACGCAATTGGGAGTAAGGTATTATATAATACACATATATAATACATGAGTATATCTAATATTTTCTGAAGTTACGGACTTATCAATGTTGTATTTTTCAATAGAATACCCTTCCACCATATGCGTATCATTCATCTCTATTGATATCTTATCTTCCCTCCCACCTAATCTCGAAGTCCAACTCATTAGTTCATCTTCTTCATCTTCTGAGTCTTTTTGCTTTGATATTATGTACACACATATATATATATGTATATATATCATTATGTATATATATATATGTTTATAATAGGATAGAGCAGGATTTCAATTCAACTTTGTGGTTAACAGCGATTTTATGGTGGTGAGGTGGCAACGCGACGGTCTTTTTCTGCGGGGCAAATAGAGAAAGGTGGAATACAGTCAATACAGCCTATACACATATGAAAGATGGGTATTCGATCGGCTATATATAACCATCTTTTCAGATATGGTTATTTTTGTATAAGTTTGTAATATTTAGGTTATATATGTCATTTTTTCAATTATAATATTATTTAAAATAAAGGACTCTCATAAATAGATTATTATTCATAAAATAATTATATAAATACAAATAGAATTGTAATATGTATAATATTTTTGATTTAAACAAAATAATATATAATATTAAATAAATTATTGTTATTCCCAAGGAACTAACAATGAGATTTACAGAAGGGGGGTTGAATGTAAATCTCAAAACTTTTTCAAGTTTTGAGCAGTTTTAAAGGCTAAGTGTTTTGATGAACAGTTGTGTGTGAATTGCTTTGAGCAGGTGCAGACAAATATATATATTCAAAACACAAATGTAAAGAACACAAAGGCTTTAAAAACTTTTCTGGTGGATTTGTTGTTCCACCAGAGATGTGTATTTCAGAAAATCCGTGATTCAAAGAATTGATCACAGCTGCGTCCTAGTACAAACTAGATGATTTTCTCTCTATGTTTTTCTAAACAGCTCTAAAAAATTCACACTCTAATTACTAGCTGCAACTTGGTTTATATATCACCAAGTTTACAAGTGAAGACAAAAGTACAAATACAATTGAAAAGGTTCTTCACATGTTTCTTCTTCATTTCTCTATCCAACGCAATCTAGGATAATCTGTGAATCTTTGAATACTTCTTTGTTTGCACCAGAATGGAAATGCTGCATTTTCTTGATTCCTCCAAGAGGCTACCACATTCCAATTGTCTCTGTCAACCCATGTGCCTCTGTCAACTTATGAATTGTCACTGTCAACTGCTATTGAACTTAGCATCCATTGAAGCTTTCATCCGTTGATGGCTTTATCCGTTGATGCACCAGCAGTTGAAGCTTTATCCATTGAAGCACTCATCCGTTGATGGATGTTATCCGTTGAGGCTTTAGAGACATCCGTTGAAGCTTTGTTTCTCATCTGTTGAAGGCCTTTAATTTATCAGTTGATACTACTTCATTTATACAAAATTACAAGACATGAAATATTTATAATTAGTCCTCCTATTTGCATATCCACTAGTAGTCGACATGACTTATAATTTCCCACAACATCTAAGAATTATAACTTAAATACAGAAACTGAAATGTGCTACAATACTAAACTTATTTCTAAGTAAAGCTACTCCATCAACGGATAGCCAGAATGGTCTTATCCATTGAGACTACAAACACTAGATTTCTACTTAAGTGTTTTGTTTAACTTATCATCAAACTAATACACATATTCCTAACAATCTCCCCCTATTTATGTCTACTAGAATTGTAGGCATAAATTTGGGCTTAACTTGATGATAACAAAATACTTAACAAATATATGAATTGAAATCAAGTAGAAATTCAAAAGTGCTGCAAAAGTGTATGTACTGAGATAGAATTGAAGAATTACATTATTTCCAAGGATGCTCCTTTAGGCTGAGCAGATTATTTTCTTTTCCTTTGATCCCTTGTTTTCTTCCCTAGCCTCCTGTCATTTTCCTCTACTTGGAGTTGGAGTTTTCTGTAGAATTCAGCTTCATCTTCTTCACTGATATCCAACTTAGATTGCATGTCCTTGAGAGTTTCATTACTTGTAATTTTAAGTTGGTCTTCAAGTCTGAAAAATCTTATGACTCCTTTATTGTCTCTGAACTCCATCAGCCAATGAGGTGATTTATGAATTGTAATTCCATGCTCAGGTATGAGTAATATTCTAGGCAAGGAATTAGACTCCCACCAAGTTTTCCTTATGCTGGCAATCTTGTTGAGAATCTCAGTTTTGGCAGTCCTGGTAAAGCCAGAATTCCTTTTGATAGCTGAGTAGACTCTAACCAAGGTAGAATAGCCTTCATTCAGAATTCTTTGAAGAGGCCAAGTCCTTTCCTTACTTCCTTTATATTTGAACACTAGCTTTTCCAGGAGCTGTTTGTATGCACTTATTCCCCTTACTTCCTCCAGCTCATCCAGATAGAGTTCAATATCTGTAAGCTCCTTTATGTCACAAATGTTAACATAATAATCCTTTGAGGCTTATGGCTTAGGCTTAGGTTTATATTTCTGAGTGAATTTACTTGAGGTTAGGGGAGGTGTAGATTTGGATTTTCTTTTCAGTTTCTTTGGTGGTGGAGAGGTAGTTAGGAAGGTAGGCAAGTTGATGGTGTCCCAATCAATAGGTTCCTCTTTAGGGATGATTGGTTCACCATGGACATTTATACTAGGATCAGCAACAAAAGGTTCAGGAATGGAAGGTAATGGTTTAGATTTTGATTGAGTTTCTTCAGTGTCATCTCCACCCTTCCTTTTTGCATTGGCCTTCTTTCTGTTCCCTTTCTGCCATTCATTTCTTTCCTCCACACTCTCACCAACCACATTCCCCATATCCACATTTCTGCTTTCAATCTTGTCTTCTTCACTCTTGTCTTCAATCTTCTTCCTTTCTTCAGTCTGACTTGACTCTAGCTGTTTTTCAAGCTTTGCTTGTGCTCTTTTGTCAGCCTTCAGCTTTTTAGCTTCTTCCTTTAACCTCATGGTTTCTTCCCTCTTGGCTTTAGAGAATTTGGGATTTCCTTGCATTACACAGATATTCTTTCCCTCTCTATAAATGATATCCATATTCATTCTTTCCATTACATCATTGGTCTCTTTGTGCTTTATGATGCTGCCACCCAAAACTTTGTCTTCATTAGGTTTTGGAAGAGGAAAATCTACTTCTTTTGATTGACTAAAGTTTAGAGGGTTCTTTGTAGAGTCCCTGTTGAATCTAGTGGATGGCTTGAGTACCATGGGTTTCAAATTCTTGAAGGAAGTTTCTCCAACCTTATTCCTCCTTACTGGCTTGTGCTCCATAATGATTGGCTCAACCTTTGTGCTATATTTCACAGATAATGATTTTGAAGTTGTAGAGCCAAACACTTGTTGCATCCTTTCATCAATTCTTTTTCTTTGCTCCTTCACCTTCATCTCAGCTGCTGCTAGCTGGATTAGATCAATTCCATCAAGCTTTCCTTTGATTTGAAGTGTTGGAGAAGTAGTGATGGCAGGAACTAGCACTTTGGATGTTTGTAGATGGCTCCCCTCCCCCTTCCACTTTATTCTCCCCCTTTTTGTTATCATCAAGGAGAGGAGTCAAGCCTTGTGCTTTAGCCAGTTGCATGAGTAGACTGTTTAAGACTGTTGATTTTGAAGAATGGTGACCACAGAGTTTTCAATGACTTGAACTCTGTCTTCCAATTTGGTCAGCCTCTTTTCAGCATCTGATTCTCTTCACAGTCTTAGTAACAAGTCCTGCATGGTACCATAGGGCATGACTGAATCCAGCTTCTCAGAATTGTAAGACTTCAAGTCAACTATATCCTTCTTGAGTTCATCCACACTCAGATTCTGTCTGATTTGCTGTAGCTTCATGAGATGTAGAGAATCTAGGTGGGCTTGAAGAAGAGTCTTGGTACCAGCATTGGAGGTGTTCTGAATGGCTTTTTGGATAAACATGATTTGTTTGACTAAGGAGACATTGAATTATCCTGGTGTTGACTCCTTTGTCAATGCCCATTCAGGTAAATCTGGAATAGAACTTGGGCCTACATCTCCCCCTAAGTTCATGCTTCCATCAAATGAAACAGAGTCATCATCATTATAATTTACTCCAAATTCTTCAGATGGCTCACCAGCTGTAGAAGGCATCAAGTTGACAGCAGCTTTATCCCTTTGTAGAGATTCTGAAGTATGTACTAGATTATAGTCTTTTCTGCCTCCTCATTGCCCTGAGTAGCCAACAATTGATAGGCTGACACAGGATGAGTAAAAGTGTCAGCATCCAAGGAAATGTTATCAATTACAGCTTTGTAATGTTGCTGCAATTGTCTTTCCTTTTCAGCTTCATCCACAATCATTGACTCATTAGCAATGGCTGGATCCACCCTTATACCTTCTGTACCTGCTTTTCTCTCAATTTCTCTCTTTTCTTGCATCAGGGGCTCCCCCTGGCTCACACTCCTCACACCCTCACCTTCACCTACTAAGGTGGCACTCCTCTCACTTTCTTTTGCCATGCTGGAAGTAATAGCATGCATATTTAGACTCTCAAGCTCTCCTTTTGCCTGGGAGCAACCCAACCTCTCACTCAAATTTTCACTCCCTTCCCTCAAACCTAGAAGTGATTGTACAGTAACCATGTCTTCTACACTTGGAATTGATTCAGTTATTTGTGTAGAGACTATCAACAGATAGGGAGTATCCGTTGAAGTAGGAACTGATGGTATCAACGGATAACTGCTGTTAAGCGTATCCGTCGAAGAACAACCACTTGTCAACGGATGAGGAATATCCGTTGAAGAAGGAAAATAAGTAGAAATTGAAATTGACATAATTGTTGAATCTGTGTGGATTGATTTTAATTTAGGTGACACAGATTTTTCAACTAAGTCTGAAAGAATTGGCTAATGATCCAACAAATCATCTAAAAGATGATGATCACCAGTATTTGAGTGGGGCTCCTCCCTGAGTTGTAAAGAGGGAGAATCAGGAATTGATGTGAATATCATGTCCACATCCAGAGATGGTGATGGAGAATTTGGTGATTGATGTGTGTCAATTTTGAGAGAATGGGGCTGTGACTCCATATTTTTTGGAGTCACATCAAGCTGAATTTGAGAAGGCATAGATACAGGTGGGTGTATTTGTGCAGTGTGTGCACCTTGTGTGGAAACTAAGGTTTTGACCCTCTTTCTTCTTGTAAAGGCTTTTACAGGTGAGTATGTGGCTTCAGTGTCCCTCCCTCTTTTGTTTTGTGTCCCTGGTTGGGGACTATTTTTAATAGCTGCACCCTTTTGGGAGGATGCTACTAGGGATGAGTTTGAATCTTTTTCAACCACCACAGTCTTTTGAGAAACTGTGGCTTGGCTAGCTGGGGTACCACTCACCTCTCCTACCTTATCCTGGGGGGTTTCTTGATGTTCACCCCTCCCCTCACCACTCACACCCTGTTCACTCCCTCAGGGTTTATGGTAGTTGTTACAACTGTTGTCTTTTGAGAAATAACAGAGGTGGCTTTCTTTGACTTTGGTCTTGAAACTTTAGGTTTGGTGGCTTTGGTAGGAATCTGTTGGGACAAAGACACAGATTCCATGGGCACACTTGAAGGCAAAGAAATAATGGGGTTGGAAGTAGTAGGAGTTGAAGAAGTATTTACCTCACTTACCTGAGGTGCATTCATTATTGGTAAATATACCAATGGCACCTGATTGTTGAGGTTAATTCTCAAAAGGTCTGCAAGAACCCTTTTCTCTTGTACCCAGCACTTGAGTTTATTACTCTCATTGGTTATGACCAAACCTTCAGCAACATGGTTAGCCAATAACATAAAGAATCTAGCATAGTAGATGTTATGAGGTCTATTAGTTTTGTTACCTAACCTGGTACCCAATTCTAGCATAACATAGTTGCTAAAATTAAAATACCTATCAGAAACTAGCATATAGAGCATATTAACAAGAGATGAAGTTATTGCATCAAAATTACTAATTTTCCCAGAGAAAACCTTGATAAAAGCATCACCAAGAAAACTCCATTCTTTCCTAAGGCCTTTTCTTCTAATACTCCCTAAACTAGCAGAATCAAAAGAATAGCCTATGGAATCTAACATGCTAGATACATCATTATCAATGTGTGGTGTCATGGCATTGTTCTCAGGTAGTTTGAAACAGGACTGTATATCATCACAGTTAATACAGTAATCTTTACCTTTCAGAGAGAAAGTGATGGTCATATCAGTGGGGTTGAACTCTGCAGTTGTCCAAATCTCCTCAACTACCTCACAGTAAATAGTTAGGGCTTCCAGCATTGCATAGCTTAGTTTGCTATTTTTGATGAAGTCCATCATCTTGTGATAATCTGAGTGGGCTTCATTCTTTTCCACCAAAGCTATGAAATTGTTTTTCTCATAGACAAATCCAGACTGGGACATTATCTTTACTACTGGTGCCATTGTAGTGGGTAGAGGTTGCAGAGAAAAGTTGAGAGTTTTGGGAGAGAAAGAGAGTAAAAGCTTTTGAAAAATTGCAAGAAAGCGTAAATTGAAAATAGGAATTCAGAGGGTTTTTATACTTTCTTAAATTAAAACGTAAGGAGAATGATTAAACAATATTTTTAAGTTAATTACAGCCGTTTGAGAATAAAGAAAACTGTATGAATTCTAAAAACTGCCTTTAATACAAATACATACAACTGTGTATATATATATGTATCAACGGTTAAGTAAAAGAATCAACGGTTGTGACTTACTTAAAACAACTGATGTGACACTTCAACGGATGAGGTAAATAGTTATCCGTTGAAGATTAACACAGTTTTATCCGTTGAAGGATAAAATTACCAGAAATTTATTTGTCTTTCAACGGATAATGAACATCCGTTGATAGAACAATTTTGGCTTTCAACGGATAGGGAATATCCATTAATAGAATAATCTTTACTTAAAGCCAACTTTGTTCTTGCAACAAATTCATTTCAGGCTTCAATGCAGATTATAATAAGGACATAAATTTATGAATAATTAAGCATACCTAGATCACTTACTAATCTTGTGAATGTTGATTCATCAAGTGGCTTGGTAAATATGTCTGCAATCTATTTTTCACTTGGAACAAAATGGAGTTCCACTGTACCATTCATCACATGTTCCCTTATGAAGTGGTACTTGATGTCAATGTGCTTGGTTCTTGAGTGCTGTACTGGATTTTCAGTAATGGCAATGGCACTTGTGTTGTCATAGAATATTGGAATTTTGTCAACATTTAGCCCATAGTCGAATAGTTGATTCCTCATCCACAGTATCTGTGCACAGCAACTACCGGCAGCAATGTACTCAGCTTCAGCTGTTGATGTAGAAACATAATTTTGCTTCTTGCTGAACCATGACACAAGCTTATTCCCTAGAAATTGACAGGTGCCAGTTGTACTTTTCCTGTCTATTTTGCAACCTGCATAATCTGCATCTGAGTAGCCAATTAGATCAAAACCAGACTCTCTAGGGTACCAAATTCCTAGATTTGGAGTCCCTTTGAGATATCTGAAAATTCTTTTAATAGCCACTAAGTGAGATTCTTTAGGGTCAGCTTGAAATCTAGCACAGAGACATGTAGAAAACATTATATCAGGTCTACTAGCAGTTAAATATAGAAGTGAGCCAACCATGCCTCTATAACTTGTAAGGTCCACAGACTTTTCAGCCTTGTTTAATTCAAGCTTGGTGGCAGTGGCCATGGGAGTTTTTGCAGATGAACAATCCATTAAGTCAAACTTCTTTAAAAGATCATAAATATATTTAGTTTGACTAATGAAAATTCCACCACTGATTTGTTTAACTTGTAAACCAAGAAAATAAGTTAGCTCTCCCATCATGCTCATTTCATATTTACTTTGCATTAACTTAGCAAACTTTTTACAAAGCTTATCATCTGTAGAGCCAAATATAATATCATCTACATAGATTTGAACAAGTATTGTAGAGCCATTAACATTTCTAAAGAAAAGAGTTTTGTCAACAGTACCACTTGTGAAATAATTATCTAGAAGAAATTTTGATAAAGTCTCATACCAGGCTCTAGGTGCTTGCTTCAGTCCATAGAGTGCTTTCAACAGATAATACACATAGTCTGGAAAATTTGGATCTTCAAATCCTGGAGGTTGGCTTACATAAACTTCTTCCTCCAATTCTCCATTCAGAAATGCACTCTTAACATCCATTTGATAGACTTTGAAATTGGCATGGGCTGCATAGGCTAGAAAGATTCTGATGGCTTCAAGTCTTGCAACTGGAGCAAATGTCTCATCAAAATCTATTCCCTCTTGTTGAGAATAGCCCTTGGCAACCAATCTAGCTTTATTCCTAATGACAATGCCATTTTCATCCATCTTGTTTCTGAATACACATTTTGTGTCAATAGAGCTCTTGTTCTCTGGCTTGGGTACCAGCTTCCATACCTTGTTCCTCTCAAACAGGTTTAGCTCCTCTTGTATTGCTAAAATCCAATCTGGATCCAATAGAGCTTCTTCCACTCTCTTAGGTTCCTCATGTGATAGAAAACTACTATATAGACATTCATCTTGAGTAGCCCTTCTAGTTTGCACTTTAGATGTTGCATCACCAATGATCAATTCAAAAGGGTGATTATTGGTCCATTTCCTTTGAGGTGGTAGATTAGCTCTAGATGAGGTTACCTCAGTATTGTCATGATGTGAGACAGAGTGTTGATTGGTTGAAACTCCCCCTAAGTTACTGATCATTTGAAAGGAATTGGGAGTTCTATCAACTGATGAAGTAAATTGATTATCCGTTGATGGACTATGATCAACGGATGCTTCATTATGTACTTCAACGGATGATGCACTTTGTCTTTCAACTGATGCTGCATTACTTCTATCAATGGATGCTGAATTATGACTTTCAACTGATGCAGCATTTTGTGCATTATCCAAAGGCAAATTTTGAATCCTTTTCGAGGTGCCTTCTCCATCATTCTCATCTTCACTATCATCACAATATATCTCAATGTTGTCAAATTTGAGTCCTTCATGATGTCCCTCATCTGTTAGTCCATCAATCTTTATCATCAAACACAACATGCACATATTTCATGACAATGTTGGTTCTTAGATTGTAGACCCTATATGATTTTCCAGCAGAATAACCAACAAATATTCCTTCATCAGCCTTTGCATCAAACTTCCCTTTGTGATCAGGTTGATTCTTTAGAATGTAGCATTTGCAACCAAAGACATGAAGAAAGTTTAAAGTTGGTTTTCTTCTCTTGAACAATTGATAGGGAGTCATGCCTTTTGCCTGGTTGATTAGAGAAATATTATGAGTGTAACATGCACAGTTAACAACCTCAGCCCAAAAATATGTTGGGAGTTTTGACTCTTCAAGCATTGTTCTTGCAGCTTCAATTAGTGATCTGTTCTTCCTTTCCACCACACCATTCTGTTGTGGAGTCCTTGGAGCTGAGAACTCATGCATGATCCCATTTTCTTCACAGAACAACCTCATGGTAGAATTCCTGAACTCAGTTCCATTGTCACTCCTGATATTCCTTACTTTGAAATCTGGATGATTGTTGACTTGCTTGATGTGATTGATAATGATTTCACTAGCTTCATCCTTTGATCCAAGAAAGTAGGTCCATGAAAACTTTGAGAAATCATCTACAATTACTAGGCAATATCTTTTCCTTGAAATTGACAATACATTGACTGGTCCTAAAAGATCCATTTGTAGCAGTTGTAATGGTTCATCAATTGCTGATTCAAGCTTCTTACTGAATGATGCTCTCTTTTGCTTTCCCTTCTGACAAGCATCACACAGTCCATCTCTTGAGAATTCCACTAGAGGCATTCCTCTAACTAAGTCCTTTTTGACTAGATCATTCATTGTCTTGAAATTCAAATGGGACAGCTTCTTGTGCCCTAGCCGACTTTCATCTGGACTTGCTTTGCTGAAAAGACAAGTAATTGATTCTGCATCTGTAGAGTTGAAGTCAGCCAAGTATACATTTCCTTTTCTAACTCCAGTTAGAACCACTTTGTTGTCCTTCTTACTTGTGACAACACAGGCTTCAGAATTGAAGGAAACAGTATTCCCTCTGTCACATAGTTGACTGAAGCTCAATAGATTGTGTTTGAGACCATCAACTAATGCAACTTCATCAATAATGACATTTTCTTTTGAAATCAAGCCATATCCCATAGTGAACCCTTTGTTGTCATCTCCAAAGGTTATGCTAGGGCCAGCTCTCTCCTTGAACTCTGTGAGCAGGGTGAAATCTCCTGTCATGTGCCTTGAACAACCACTGTCTAAGTACCATAGATTCCTTCTTTTTCCCTGCACACAACAAAATCAAATCAAGTTGATTTTGGTACCCAAGTTTCCTTGGGTCCAGCCTTGTTAGTCTTTTTCCTAGACTTTATACCTCCTGCATCTTTTGACTTAGGTAACTTTGGGTCAACCTTGGTCTCAGATGTAGTTGGTTGAAGTGTAGGGTTAGTTACAGAATCATTTAGCACATTTGGTTGAATTTGATAAGGCATAGATTGTGCAAACATATTATTCCATATAGGCATGTTGTATGGCATTTGAGGCATACTGAATGCAGCAAAATAGGGATTATTAACATATGGCATATTTGCAAAATGTGCATGAGGATTCTGTTGAGACATAACAGGAACAATATGCAGAGGTGACATAGACATGTTAGGCATGGAAGGAGTTAAAGGCATGTGAGCATTCTTAACAAACTTGCAGTTAGCAGATAGATGATTAACTCTTTTACAATGCACACAACTTTTTCTGGGAGCATACTTATCAGGTGTGTAATTGTTGTGTTTGTTAATCCCTACCTTCCCATTTCTATTAGATTTCCTTTTAGTTTCCTTTTTATCCTCAACCATCTTAAGCCTATTTTTCAACTGATCTAAAGTCATGTGTCCTATATTCACCTTACTGGCATCTTTGGATGTGCTAGCTTCTTCTTTGACAAAGTTCTTGGAAGTTGAACCAAACTTCTTATTGAGATTTTTCAAATTGTTCTTTTTAGAATCACTTGCCTGTTTTAATTGATGAGCCTTCAACGGATGCTCCTTTTCTTCCTTCAACGGATAACTTTCATCATCCGTTGATTCCACATCCGTTGACAATCCATCAATTAATTCTACTTCCTTTTTGTTTTTCTTCCAGGCATTCTCACAGAGTGATTCAATTCCCTGAACCTTGACAATCTGAGCACTAACATCCCTAGATATTTTCCAGGCCTTGATTACATCTTGTTCACGTTCTAATTGTTTAGAAAGAATTTCTACTTTCTTGACAGATTCTTCTAGTTCACTCTCAACAGATAAGCATTTGATTTTAATCTTTTCAAGCTCAATTACCTTACCTTCTAACACAACATTCCTATCACTTAAAAACAGATTATTCTCTTTAATTCTTGTGTTTTCTTTAGTTAGTGATTTAAGGGAAACACGCAAATGATATAATTCATTGGACATATCATTTATAGCTTCATTGCATTCAATTTTAGAAAGCTGAGAGAGATCAGTAGTAATTACCTGGTTGCTTGATGAACTAGTTTCATTTTCATCAGAATTAGCCATCAGGGCTAGGTTGACATATTCCATATCATCATCTTCATTGGCTCCATCCGCTGCCCAGTCATCCTGAGTCAGAAAAGCTCTTTCCTTTTGTTTGAGCAAATCGAAATATTTCTTTTGTAATCAACTTGCTCAAATTTCTTCTTATCAGAGGCTGGCTTTCTACACTCATTTGCAAAGTGTCCACTTATGCCACAGTTATAACATTTGAACTTAGATTTGTCCATCATGTTCTTGTTTAGCTTAGTGAATCTAGTATTTTTCTTGAATTTCATCTTTGCAAACCTCCTGGACAGAAAAGCCAGATGTTCATCAACATCATCAGAGTCATCTTGACTGGAACTATCTTCAACCTCAGCTACTTGCTCCTTTCCCTTGCTTGATTCTGATTTGCTTGTGCCAATTTTGAGACTTGGCATTATCTTTTCTTCATTCCTGGCTTCAGTCTTCTCATTGTCAGCTACAAGTGCAACTGATCCACCTTTTCTCTTTCCCTTTCCCAACAGCTTATCTTGCTCCATCTCAAGTTCATAGGTCTTCAAAATTCCATATAATCTTTCAAGTGTGAAGTCCTTATAATCTTGAGAATTCCTTAATGAAACAGTCATAGGCTTCCAATCATTTGGTAGAGACCTCAGAAATTTTAAGTTGGAATCCTTGACTTGGTACACTCTGCCATACAGCTTCAATCCATTCAACAGTTTCTGAAATCTATTGAAGGTATCATTCAGTGATTCTCCTTCTTCAAAATGAAAATATTCATACTGTTGAATGAGAAGCTGCATTTTGTTTTCTCTAACTTGTTCAGTACCTTCACAGATAAGTTGCACAGTATCCAAATTTCCTTAGCAGTTTGGCTGTTAATGACATTATCAAACAAATCTTGATCTAGGCCATTAAACAGAATGTTCATGGCTTTCTTGTCCTTGTGAACCTCTTCAATATCTTCATCAGTCCATTCTGTTTTTGGCTTGGGCATAGACTGTCCAACAGCAACTGTGGCAGTTGCAGCTGTGGCTACCTTGTGAGGGATGTGAGGACCATTTTCAATGCAGTTGATGTAGCTTTCATCTTGAGAGAGAAGATGTAGATGCATCTTCACTTTCCAGTGATGATAATTATCTCTTTCCAGGATTGGAATCTTTACACCAATATCCTTCTTACTCATGATGTTAGTAGAATAGATCTTTAAACTCTTTGTAAGTTAAGAGCTTGCTCTGATACCAATTGTTATTCCCAAGAAACTAACAATGAGATTTACAGAAGGGGTGTTGAATGTAAATCTCAAAACTTTTTCAAGTTTTGAGCAGTTTCAAAGGCTAAGTGTTTTGATGAACAGTTGTGTGTGAATTGCTTTGAGCAGGTGCAGACATATATATATATATATATATATTCAAAACACAAATGTAAAGAACACAAAGGCTTTAAAAACTTTTCTGGTGGATTTGTTGTTCCACCAGAGATGTGTATTTCAGAAAATTTGTGATTCAAAGAATTGATCACAGATGTGTCCTAGTACAAACTAGATGATTTTCTCTCTATGTTTTTCTAAACAGCTATGGAAAATTCACACTCTAATTACTAGCTGCAACTTGGTTTATATATCACCAAGTTTACAAGTGAAGACAAAAGTACAAATACAATTGAAAAGGTTCTTCACATGTTTCTTCTTCATTTCTCTATCCAACGCAATTTAGGATAATCTGTGAATCTTTGAATACTTCCTTGTTTGTACCAGAATGGAATGCTGCATTTTCTTGATTCCTCCAAGAGGCTACCACATTCCAATTGTCTCTGTCAACCCATGTGCCTCTGTCAGCTTATGAATTGTCACTGTCAACTGCTATTGAATTTAGCATCCGTTGAAGCTTTCATCCGTTGATGGCTTTATCCGTTAATGCACTAGCAGTTGAAGCTTTATCCGTTGAAGCACTCATCCGTTGAGGCTTTAGAGACATCCGTTGAAGCTTTGTTTCTCATCTGTTGAAGGCCTTTAATTTATCAGTTGATAATACTTCATTTATACAAAATTACAAGGCATGAAATATTTACAATTAGCCCTCTTATTTGCATATCCACTAGTAGTCAACATGACTTATAATTTCCCACAACATCTAAGAATTATAACTTATATACAGAAACTGAAATATGCTACAATACTAAACTTATTTCTAAGTAAAGCTACTCCATCAACGGATAGCCAGAATGGTCTTATCTGTTGAGGCTACAAATACTAGATTTCTACTTAAGTGTTTTGTTTAACTTATCATCAAACTAATACACATATTCCTAACAATTATATTATTGATCAAATCCTAAATAAAAATTAAAATAAATTACGTACAATTAGTTGAATTTGTAGGCTCGAATTACAATAAAATAATAAAGACTAGTAAAAATTTGAAACCAAATTCGTTTGGTCGATATAATGTCATCGGGATAAAATAAAAAAAAATAAACGAGTTCAATCAAATTAAATTGAAATTATATTTATTTGTCAAAAATAATGTCATCACATTAAAATAAAATAATACATATTATCAATTCAGTATAAAACATAATGATATGCATTCCGGGCTAAAATGAAATTAAACAAAAAACTTAATATAATTAGCAGATTTGGTTGACATAACGGGTCGAGACTAAAACCAAGATTTGCTATCTCGGGGTAGAACAATATAATAAATACTATCGATCTAGCTAAAAAAATATTTTATTAAACCGGGCTACAACATAATGCGTTGGTCGATATAATGTCATCAGGATAAAAAAACATATTATCTATTTTGCTTAAAACAAAATAAATTTTAATGAGAGCTAAAATAAAATTAAAAACAAACTAAATGTAATTAGATGGTTAATATAACGGGTCTAAAGCTAAAACAAAATAACTTATATTATTGATGTACACTAAAACTGAAATTAAATTCAAACTAAAGGTAATTCTTATATTATTGATCTGTGTTAAAATAAAATTGAAGTCTACCTAATTCGTTGTTAGGTATAGGCTTATGATTATGGGATAACTGGGATCCGACCCTAATAGCCGGAATATTAAAAGTTTGATTGTAGATCTGTGTGTAAAATGTTTGGGTTCATATATTTACGGGTTTTTTTTCAATTTCCATAATATCCAAAACTATTTTAATAAAATGAAAATATAGATGATTTCTTAGTCATTATAATTGCGCCGGACTAAAATAAATCAATACATACTATTCATCTGGGCTAAAAAAATATACAATTGATTCATGATAAATCAAAATTAAAGTAAGAAAACAATTATACTAGCTAAAATAAAATAATATATACTTTTATTCGGGTTAACATAATTTTTTTATTATTGATACATAAATTTTTTTATCATTGATCCGATTTAAAAAAATTAAACCAAAATAATGAATATAATTAGTTAGATTTGTTCGGTATACCAAAGTAAAGATAATTCGTTTACTATTGATGTGAGCTAAAATTTATCTTTTAATTATAACATAATTATTTTTTGTAAACACACTTATGAATTTCAACAAAACTAAATATTTCAATTAGTGATATTTTTTTAAAAACTAAAATTTTACTAAATTATACACATTCATATTTAAAATAAATATCAAATAATATTATCAAAAATTTTTAGTAAATAAATTTCAGAGCTTAAAATTTTCACTTCAAATTAAATTCTAAAATTATATAATATTTAAAATAATCTGTGCATCGCACGGGTTTTAAGCTAGTATATATAATATAAAATTATAGTATTTATGATTTGGTCTATTCGATCGGAACCAAAATATTTTTTACAAGAATTGGACCGAACCGAATTTTATTTTGGTCTATTCGGTCTGGACTAAATAAATCAAATTTCTGAAAAATTTGGACTGAATCGAAATGAACTAGCACGGTTTGATTCGATTTTCTTATTTTGGATTAAAGTTTTATTGTGACGACCAAATCCTCTCACCCCGGATTTGGAGCGTTACAGGTTGGTAACAGAGCTGAGGTTATAGTAAACTATAAACGAGAGTGTGTAGGAGTGTATATAGTTATGTAAGGACGTCAGAGCTCATATCGAGTTCGTGTTAGAGTATTGGATATGGTACCAAAGAGTAAGATAAGATAAGGCGTACTCATTTGAGATCGTCATGTTGAGCTAGATAGAACACATGGCAGTTCCTGAAGTTTATTGTGGAATCTCCAGAGGTTTTTACGAATCGATGACAGCGTAGAATATGCGTATAGTTTATGTTTAATTTTTGGATATTGTCACTAAGGGTAAATTAGAATTCGAATGAATGATCGTGACGTTTTTGACAAGTGAGATGGAACTTCTATCAGCTGTGGACGTTTATTTAGGAAAACTTCAGAGAACCCTACTAGCCGATAATGCCATAAGTTATTGATCGCCGCTAAGAAGCAAACTTTAGAATCGAGCATCAATCTATTAAAAGAGTATACGGAGACAACACCCATCAGAATCTTGGCAATACATTCCTCTTTTGTTGATTATATTGATTATTTTCCCTATCAATAATTGGATTCAACATCACTTTTATTGAAATTCTTAGAAAACTATATATTTCATTTCTTGAGTTATTGAATAATGCTTGTTCTCACTATATCATTTATGGTTATTCTTTTCATCTACCATAGTACCTTGAGCATCTATTCAATTTTGAACCCAATTTGTGCATCAGAAATTCATTCACCGAAAGACAATTTTTGATAACGATTTCAATCCTTTTTTTCATTTCTTTACTCTAAACTGATATGAACAACCCTAATTATAGGGGACACAAGGACTATCTGTCTGTGTGATAGAAATTTGATGGGACGTCATCACTTGTGTGTGTTATATATTACAAGAAGGTTAATTACCTTTAGTAGTGTCTTGATCAGGACACTCAACACCGAGTTCTTTAGATTATCTTAATCTCTCAGTTATTTTCTTATCTTACACGAGGTTTATCTTGAAACTTATAATTATACAACCATAATTCTAGGTCCTTTGCATTGATGTCTTGAAACTCCTTCATCTTAAATTTCATGAGTCTTACTATCCTCAAAATTGTTGAAGGTGTGCCTATGGATTCCGGAAGATATTACGCTCGAGATTTCTTTTCGTTGTTTCCGAGGACAGAATCCTTTTAAGGGGGAAGAATGTAATATTCGGGATTTTACGTGTAATTATTTAAGTAATAAATGGAGATTATATGAATATTATATGATTATTAAGAGAATTTTGTGAATTATGTGTTAATTGATTTCATGTGTTTGTGGTTATTATGTGTTAGAATTTGCGAGATTTTAATTTTTACATTCTCAAAATAAATCAAATATTATTTAGGTATTTTTAATGATTTATTGGTTGTTATATGATTTTATAAATGATTTACGAATTTATTTGATTATTCGAAAACCCGCAACTTCAACGGTTTACGAAATCTACAACTCGAAATATTTCCGAAAAATAATTTCTAGAATAATTTGGTAATTCTGAGCACTTTTCATGTTCTGGCTTTTTCAATTCGAAATACGAATTTGTCTGCATAAATTTAGGTATGATTTTATGATTATACGAATATTATTTAATCATCTCGGCATACTTGTAAGCTAGATATTTTCGCTACGAGCTATTTTGATTTAAATACTATATTTTCAAATTACGTATGTCCGTGATACGTGTTAAATTATTCGTACTCTTAATTGTTGTTTCGATTTAATATTTAGATCGTATTATTTATTCTTCAATTTAGTATATATATCAAAGTTTAGTTTTTATAAAGTATGAATATTATTATTAAAATTATTTTTATGGATTTATAATTTTAATAATTATTTATAAGAATTTAGAAAATTTAGAAAATAATATTTCGTCAACGATTCAGTCTCGAATTATTTTCTGATTATAGTTATTTGTTGATTTAATGTTAAATTCAAATATATTTTAAAAATTATGAAAATTTTATATTATTAGTTTTCAAATATTTAGGAAATTTTAAAATTATTTTAGTAATTTTTTATTTATTTTTACCAGCAAATTGTATCGTTAAAAAATTATTTACGAGTCAGAAATCAGTCACATGTGGAGACACGTGCCATTTTGTTTGGCTATGCGCTGTCCTCCTTGAAAAAAAATTATAAAAAAATTTACTTATAAAAACAAACACACGCACACTGCACTCACCCTCACCTCCCTCTGTCTCTCTCTCCCCCTTCATTCTCTCTCTCCCTCTCTCCCTTGTCTCTCCTAATCCTCTCCCTCTACTCTTTCTCATTTATTTCTCTCTCATTTTACGGTTATATTTTAAATATTTAAAAATTCATATCTTACAAACCGTTCGTTCAAATTTCAATCGCTATATATAGAAATGATCAACGCTTTGATATCTACGCATAGATATATATATTGTGAGATTTTGACAAGAAATTTTTTGGGATATAATTTCATTTTAATTTATTTTCGGGGCGTACAAAAGGAGTTGGGTAACGTTGATTACTCTACATGGCATTTTATCGTTTGTGAGATTATTGCTGTAAATTTTAGATTTTTCTGGGTATTATTTTCGAACATCATCCTGGGGTGATCAGAATTTATTTTATGGTAAAAATTTTTGATTTTACTTTTATATTTTGGTATATTATAGCATGTTAGTGTATACGTATTTATTTCATAATTTTTAAAAGTTGGTGTATAATTCACTTTTGGATGTGTTTTTCGTTTCTGGTGTGTTTGTACGTGCAAATATAATTATTGTGTGTTTTAAATTTATTAATTTTATTAGAGTATAGATGGATGGTATTGTTCGTGATTGATTTTTTTGGGGTTCTAACCCCGAGGGAAAAGTCCGTTTTACAAAGGTGTTATTTCGATTATTTTTAAAAATATTTATTTCAATCTCAAATTTTTATCTTTTATTATTTTCGAAAATCTTTATTTGATTTAATTATTTAAAATTTATTTTAAGTAATTATTTATAATAAAGCCAAATAATATTCTAAAAATTATTTTGAGCTTTTAAAAATGTAAATAAGTACGAAATATTTAACTAATATTATTATAAATTGAATTATTGTTATTTTATTCATAAAAAATAGATCGTTCGTCCATTTAATAAAAAACGAACGCGTCTAGACTCAGAATAATATTCCACTTTCATTAAAAATATTTTCGAGACACAAATCCTTTTGTTTCGAAAGGCCGCTTGTTTTGCAAATCAGTTCTGAGTCGCGTATTTATCGAAAAGTCATATTTTGACTCAATTTCAGTTTTAAACATACTGAGTCAAATGTTTTGACGATCTGAGTTATGTGATACATGAACTATGTGTTTACGTGATATGTGAATTACGTGCATACGTGGGTCAAGAGTCTTGTGTTTGACTGTTGTAATTAGGTGTTGGTTATTGTTCGGATAGACGATAAAGTTTTGACACGTAGTTCATCGAGTAATTATTGTGTAGACAATTAAGGTTGTATCTTTTAATTATGGATGTAGATCGTTCGAGACGATCAGGACCAGATGAAATGAATAAAAAGTAAAGTCAAACAAAATTAAGTATTAGGTTTGCAGAACTGTATGGGTGGTAGATCTGAGAATTGGTATAAAAGATGATGGTAATATGAAAATTCAGAATGACAGAGATATTGTTTTAGTGCGAGTGTGCTTCAATGCTAAAACCAAAGGCAAGATTTCTTGTACTATTCTAATTCCAGAATAGTTAAATATTTTGTATGTCAAAATGAATGATTTTGATTATGCAAGGATTCTTTCTCTATTCTCAGTTCAGAATAGATAAATATTTTACATATCACTAAATAAAGTGCTTATTATTCAAGTACTCTTCTGTTATTCTATGTTCAAAATAGTTAAGCATTTTTACTTATCCAAATGTTGGATTTATAAATGTGTTATATTTTGAGAAAAAATGATTTTTGTTGTGAGTATTTCTGCCCAAGTGAATGGGGGGACTAAATTATTAAGGATGTCGATTGATTCGGCTCCTTTCATAAATTGGTTTTAAGATTGGTTGGTTACTGGTTACAGCGTAAGTGGCCGAGATACTGGTCCAGTGCGAGTGATTATATGAAAGTGTAATATCTTGTAAGGCGAATATATGCCTTTTGGGATGCCCTATATTTATGGTATGGCTGTGGGATACCGGTGCTGTTTCGGGACTGATCATCAGGAACATCATAGTGTATAATTGGTTCCAATCTAAATTGTTGTTGATATTTATATTGCTATATTATTTTGATAATCATATAATAAATGATTTATCAAGTATTTCTATTTTGGATAAAATATGAAATGCAGTTTTGATCAGTTTCTGATTGATGTTAATATTTAATTTGCTGTTACTATCAAATATTAGTATTGATATGTATGATTGATGGTGACTTCAATACTTCAGTATTGGTATGTTGTGAACATCTAAGTTAGTATTGATATCTAATTTGATATAACATCAAAATAATTATTGATATCATAATTGGGGTTCTGAGTAAAATGGATATAAGTTTATGATTTAGTCCATAGTCACTATTTCATATTGTGGTTTACGATATTTCCGTAAACACTGTTTTACGAGTTTTATTCTCGTTAAGATTCAAAGTATTGCTGAAATATTTTCGCTCAAAAACATCAAAAGGGTTTTGAATACATATGACGAACCAATATTGGACTCCTTAACTAAATTTTCTAGTTCAACAATTATTAATTTTAAACGTCCTGCTCTATTATAGATGCCAGTTTTATATCAAAAGACCATATATATATGTTATACTGAACTTGCTGAGTATTTCTTTCGCTCATACTTGCCTGTTTTAAATCTTACCTTCCGACGAGGATTAACTTACGCTGTTTAGCCGCGTAATTCGAGAAAGCAAAGAAGATGACTATTATAAAGATGGTTGGTCCAGGGTTGCGGAACTAGAGTAAGTTCTATTGTATAAAGTTATTTGTATATTAGTTATGTTATCTTATATTTAGGCCTAGTATACTTTTTTTCGAAGTTATACTAGCGGGTTAAGTTTTGAGATTTAGAATTGTTGAAAAGAGTTTTTAAAGAAAGGAAAAATTTATTTGTGGAATTGGGATATCATGTTTCTAGAAGTGTAACCTAAAAAGATCCTAAAATAGTTTGGGGTCGCATGTGTTATATTTCAATTGCTGGAATCAATTGTTTATTAATTAAACATATTATTTTGGATTAAAGTTTCATCGTGCCGACCAAATCTTCTGAACCCGGATTTGGGGCGTTACAGGTTGGTATCAGAGATGAGGTTATAGTAAATTACAAACGAGAGTATGTAGGAGTGTGTATATTTATGTAAGGACGCCAGAGCTCATATCGAGTTCGAGTTAGACTATTGGATATAATACCAACGAGTAAGATAAGATAAGGCGTACTCATTTGAGATCGTCATGTTGAGCTAGATAGAACACATGGTGGTTCCTGAAGTTTATTGTGGAATCTCCAGAGGTTATTACGAATCGATGTCAGCGTAGAATATGCGTATAGTTTATGTTTAATTTTTGGATATTATCACCAAGGGTAAATTAGAATTCGAATGAATGATCGTGAAGTTTGTGACAAGCGAGATGTAACTTCTATCAGCTGTGGACGTTTATTAGGAAAACTTCAGAGAACCCTGCTAGCCGATAATGCCATAAGTTATTGATCGCCGCTGAGAAGCAAATTTTAGAATCGAGCATCAATCTATTAAAAGAGTATACGAAGACAACACTCATCGGAATCTTGGCAATACCTTCCTCTTTTCTTGAATATATTGATTATTTTCCCTATCAATAATTGGATTCGACATCACTTTTATTGAAATTCTTTGAAAACAATATATTTCATTTCTTGAGTTATTGAAAGCTTGTTCTCACATTATCGTTTCTGGTTATTCTTTTCACCGACCCTAGTACCTTGAGCATCTATTCAATTTTGAACCCAATTTGTGCATCAGAAATTTATTCATCGAAAGACAATTTTTGATAACGATTTCATTTTTTTCATTTCTTTACTCTAAACTGATATGAACAACCCTAATTATAGGGGACACAAGGACAATTTATCTGTGTGATAGAAATTTGATGGGACGCCATCACTTGTGTGTGTTATATATTACAAGAAGGTTAATTACATTTAGTAGTGTCTTGATCTGGACACGAAACACCGAGTTCTTTAGATTATCTTGATCTCTCAGTTATTTTCTTATCTTGCACGAGGTTTATCTTGAAACTTATAATCCTACGACCACAATTCTATGACCTTTGCATCCATGTCTTGAAACTCCTTCATCTTAAGTTTCATGAGTCTTACGATCCTCAAAATTGTTGAAGGTGTGCCTATGGATTCCGGAAGATATTACGCTCGAGATTTCTTTTCGTTGTTTCCGAGGACAGAATCTTTTTAAGGGGGAAGGATGTAATATCCGGGATTTTATGTGTAATTATTTAAGTAATAAATGGAGATCATATGAATATTACATGATTATTAAGAGAATTTTGTGAATTATGTGTTAATTGATTTCATGTGTTTTTGGTTATTATGTGTTGGAATTTGAGAGATTTTAATTTTTACATTCTTAAAATAAGTCAAATATTATTTAGGTATTTTTTATGACTTATTGGTTGTTATATGATTTTATAAATAATTTACGAATTTATTTGATGATTTTTCTAATTACTCATTAATATTTGTGATTATTTGAAAACCCGCAACTTCAACGGTTTAGGAAATCTACAAACCGAAATATTTCCAAAAAATTATTTCTAGACTAATTTGGTAATTCTGAGCACTTTTTATGTTTTAAATTTTTCGATCCGGAATATGGATTTGTTTGCATGAATTTCGATACGATTTTATGATTATACGAATATTATTTAATCATTTCGGTATGCTTGTAAGTTAGATATTTTCGCTATACGAAATATTTTGATTTAAATACTATATTTTCAAATTACGTCTATCTGTGATACATGTTAATTTATCTGTGCTCTTAATTGTTATTTCAGTTTAATATTTAAATCATATTATTTATTATTCCATTTATTAAATATATAAAAGTTTAATTTTTATAAATATGAATATTATTATTAAAATTATTTTTATGGATTTTTAATTTCAATAATTATTTATAAGAATTTATAAATTTTAAAAAATAATATTTCGTCAAATATTCAGTCTCGAATTATTTTTTGATTGTAGTTATTTGTTGAAGTAATGTTAAATTCAAAAATATTTTAAAAATTATGAAAATTTTATTTTATTAGTTTTCAAATATATCGGGAATTTAAAATTACTTTGCCAATTTTTTATTTATTTTCACCCGCAAATTATGTCATCAAAAAGTAATTTGCCAGTTAGAAATCAACTAGCAGTGGGGAGAGAGACACGTGTCAATACAAGAGACATGTGCCCTTTTGTTTGGCTATACGCGTGTCTTGCTTGAATATATATATATAGGGGAATGATCAAATACATACTAAAATTAAAATAGAAATTAGGAATCAATCTAAACCATTAGATCTACCTAATCTAATGGTCCCCCCTAAATCACCCCACCCAACCACTCTGCACCCTCCCACACCCAATTTCACCTTTTCCCCTCTGTTTTTAATTTGATTTTTCCCGTCAAATCCCAAGTTTTTTTAAAAATCCGATTTCACTATATTTTTCGACATCTCCCAACGATCGATTTGCATACCATATGTGTTATATTTCGAATTAGTTTTTTTTTAAATTATTTGGTTTCTAGTTTCTATTCTAAATTGGTTTCTATTGGAGTAGCCCCCTATATATATATATATATATAACAAACACACACACTGCACTCGTGTGTCCCTCACCTCCTTCTGTTTCTATCTTCTCTCTCTCCCCTTCCGTTCCCTCTCTTCTCTCTCTCCTGATCCTCTCCCTCTACTCTCTCTCATCTATCTCTCTCTCTCATATTATAGTTATATTTTAATTATTCAAAAATTCATATATTACAAATCGTCCGTCCAAATTTCAATCGATATATATAAAAATGACTAGCACTTCGATATCTACGCATATGTATATATATTGCGAGGTTTTGAGAAGAAAAATTTTCGGGACATAGTTTCGTTTTAATTTATTTTCGGGGCATACAAAAGGAGTTGGGTGACATTGATTACTCTACATGGCATTTCATCGTGTATGTGGTTATGGCTATTAATTTCGGATTTTTATGGAAATATTTTTCGGACATCATCCTGGGGTGATCAGAATTTATTTTAAGGTAAAATTTTGAGATTTTACTTTTGTATTTGGGTATATTATAGCATGTTAGTGTATATATATTTATTTCATAATTTTTAGAAGTTGTTATATGTTAGGTCACACAACACTGTAGAAGGGGGTTGAATACAGTGTTTATACAATCAAATCGATTTCAACACAAGTATGTAACAAAGATCAAGTATATTCAAATAAACTCTGTTACAATATGAATTGTTGTTCTCTCTCGATGATGAACAAATATCACTAAGAGCTGCTAGCTTACAATATATAATCTTCTCGATAATGATAACACATATAGTGTAAACCCTAAGTCTGTGTTTATATAGCACACAGTTACAAGATAACTTCTAATTGATATGGAATACAATTCTGTCTCCTAAAATATATCAATCAGATATCTTCTACAAGTCTTCTAGTCTTCTAACTCTTTCCATGCATATCTTCTATTTTTTTAGTCTCGATCTTCTCCTGTAAATCAGCTTCATTCCTTAACTGAAAGTCTTCCCGCACTTAAGTACTGATATGACCTTAAGTTCTGATATTAAGTTCTGACTTCCAATAAGTCCTGATTTCAGTAAGTCCTAATATGTCCTGTTGTTAAGTTCTGAAAACTAAATACAAATCATATTAGAC
Organism: Apium graveolens; assembly: GCF_009905375.1. Taxonomy (NCBI): domain Eukaryota; kingdom Viridiplantae; phylum Streptophyta; class Magnoliopsida; order Apiales; family Apiaceae; genus Apium; species Apium graveolens. Next base: position 169,294,095 of record NC_133656.1, read on the forward strand.
ATGATATCTCAAATATATCTAACAATCTCCCCCAACTTGTAAATTATGCAAAATATACAAGTTAATAGATTTGATGATGTCAAAAACATTTTAAGTACAAATGCAATAAGAGTTTAACTAGATAACTAACTACAACTTACAGTCCTTGTAGCTTTTACCAATCTCACTGAGTCAATATGAATCCAAAGTGATTCTTGACAAAGTTTGATATTAGCTTTTCTTCTTTATTCCTCAGGACTTGAGCTATTGTAGTCTTGACTTGCTTCATCTCTTCACCCTGACTTCCAATCTGGTAGATTGCGATCCTTAGAGCAGAAATATGGTTTCTTTCTAAACCATCATCCAGTCTTATTACCTTTGGATGAGAAGAATCTTTATTGTAGCATAGACATTTCTCTTTCAGTATCACTTCAAGTTTAGCAGAATCCTTCTTCATTGGAATTTCACTTCCATCATCTTCAACTATATTTGGAATGAATTCTGTAACCCTTGAACCAGAAATTCTAGCTTTATCTCTTATGGTCTTCATTATGAAATTTGACCATCTCCTGGTAATATCAGACTTTACCTCTAAAAGGTAATGAAAGAATTGAAGTTCTTTCAGTGATTTGTTTAGCACATCTGATTCTGACATTTGATATGTCCTTCCATCTTCAAGAAATAGAATCAGATTTTCCTTGACATTGTGCTTGTCATGAGCATCCAGTACCACTTGAACAGAGATAACCTTATCAAGGTGTTTCTGTGTAACATCTTCAAGAGGTTTGTCAGTTAGCAAAAATGGATCTCTAGTAGCAACTTCAACTCCTGTCTTGATCTTAGCTTCATCAGAACCTAGTCCGGCCCTGTCTCTTGGTTCTCTAGCATTTAACCCAATAGTCATGAAATCAGACAGCAATTGGCTTTTCTTTGGATCTGATGGTTTGACATTTTTCCATTGAAGTTTCTTTTTGTCAGCTACTTTCATCTTGTTTAAATCAACTTGAACTATGTCAGAGGTTGATATCTTGATGACTTTTTCAGAACTTGTTGTTTCTGTTGTAGCTTGCAGTTCTTCACTCTGAACAACTTGAGCCTTGTCAGAGGTTATCTTTGATTCTTCAGAAATATTTTTTCTTTTCAGAGTTTGGACAGTTTCATCTTCAGCAAGAGTATCATCAATAACTTGAACCATTTTGCACACTGGTTTCATCAAGATTTGAGGAATTTTCATCTCCAGTGGCTTGGTTGGTTCATCAACTTTTCCCTTCCCCTTGTCTTTGGGATCAATCTCAGTCTGTGATATAGTCTTGGGCTTTGATGCCTCGGTATTAGACTTCTCCTTGATCACAATGCATTTTTCCTTAGGCCTTAGAGGTTTCTTTGCAACAAAAGCTTTTGGCTTTAGATTTGTCCTTTCAGCTTTAAATCTTGCTTTTTCCCCTTTGAAATTTTCTAAATCCATTCCAGGATTATGCTTCAGAAATAATCTTCTAGCAATCTCTTCATCAAGTGTCTGAATCTTGGGATCCTTGTAGTAGACTGTAGTCTGCTTCCCCTTTAGCTTCAGAGTTTGCAAAAACTTCTGAGAATCTTGACTTTCACCTTCTATCAGAACATCAGGCTTTGTCATCAGATTTTGCTCATCAGAACTTGATATCAGATTTTGTTTATCAGCATTTACTATCAGATTTTGAGTTTGAGCAGCTTCAGAACTTGTCTTCTTTTGAATATAAGATTTTCTTACATCAATAATTAGTTTCCTAGAAGAAACTTTGCTGCTCTGCCCTTGACCTTTACTCTTATCAGAGTTTCTCTGGTCATCATCATTATTATCTCTTTCTTCAGTATCTGAGTATTAGAGCATTTGGACTTACTTACCTTCTCCCCCTTTTTGGCATCATCAGGTAGTAGGAGAGAGAGAAGAAATTCAACTGAAGATTGGATTTATGAAAGTATCTTCTTCATTTTGCTTGACTTGAAGTCCCAGAAAATAACTAAGTTCTCCCATCATACTCATTTGATATCTTGACTGCATTAGCTTTGCAAACTTTTCACAGAGTTTGGCATTTGTAGAACCAAATATGATATCATCAACATATATATGTATCAAAAGTAAGTCATTTTCATGGTTGAGATAGAACAGTGTTTTATCAATTTTGCCTCTGTTAAATCCACTTTCCAGAAGGAATTGAGCTAAAGTCTCATACCATGCTCTTGGAGCTTGCTTAAGGCCATAAAGTGCTTTGTCAAGTCTGTAGACATGATTAGGAAATTTTGGATCTACAAATCCTGGAGGTTGTTCAACATATACCTCTTCTTCCAATTCTCCATTGAGAAAAGCACTTTTCACATCCATTTGAAAGACTTTAAACTTCTTGTGAGCAGAATAAGCCAAAAAGATTCTTATGGCTTCTAATCTAGCAACTGGTGCAAATGTTTCTCCATAATCAATACCCTCCTGTTGAGAGTAGCCTTTAGCAACCATCCTTGCTTTGTTTCTTGTTATGCCATCACTATCAGTTTTGTTTCTGAACACCCATTTTGTGCCAACAATTGATCTGTTCTTTGGTCTTGGCACTAGGGTCCAGACTTTATTTCTTTCAAATTAATTTAACTCTTCCTGCATTGCTTCCACCCAATCAGCATCTTGAAGAGATTCATCCACTTTCTTTGGTTCAGTATGAGACAAAAGGAATGATAAAGACATTCATTTGATGTTGCAGTTCTAGTTCTGACACCTGCTTCAGGATCTCCAATTATTAAGTCAGGTGTATGTGATTTGGTCCACTTCCTTGCAGATGGAAGTTGATCTCTAGAACTGGATCCTCCCCCATGATCCATGTTGTCTCCATCAGCATTTTCTGATGCTCCCCATGTAGTTATGCTCTCTGAGACTTCAGAATTTGAGTTGGATCCTTCAGGATTTGAAGTATCAGAGTTTCCAGAATTATCAGAACTTGATGAATCAGAACTTGAAAAGCCAGTGACAGGTTCTGATGCATCTTGAGAGTCTTGAGTTATGGTAGGATCTTCAGCTTGCTCCCTCCGAACAGGTGCATTTTCCCTTGGAGTAGTTACCACAGTTTCAATGACATTAGAACTTAACCCGTCAGAACTTACAGGATCAGGTTTTAAGCCATCAGAATTTGCAGAATCAGAATTTAAATCTTCATTTTCAAATCTCAGCTGATCATGATCATTCAAATCTTCAAGTCCAGTAATCTTTTTATCATCAAAAGATACATTGATAGATTCCATGACAACCATTGTTCTTAAATTGTAGACTCTGAAGGCTTTTGTGGAAAGTGGATATCCAACAAAAATTCCTTCATCAGCTTTTAGATCAAATTTTGTCAGCTGTTCAAGATGAGTCTTAAGAACAAAACACTTGCATCAAAATACATGAAAGTATTTCAGATTTGGCTTCTTTTTCTTCACCATCTCATATGGTGTTTTTACATGCTTGTTTATTAGTGTAGAATTGTGTGAAACAAGCAGTTTGCACAGCTTCAGCCCAAAAGTAGGTTGGTAGCTTTGCTTCATCAAGCATAGTTCGTGCAGACTGTTTGTTTATACAGTGTTTATACAATCAAATCGATTTCAACACAAGTATGTAACAAAGATCAAGTATATTCAAATAAACTCTGTTACAATATGAACTGTTGTTCTCTCTCAGTGATGAACAAATATCACTAAGAGCTGCTAGGTTACAATGTATAATCTTCTCGATAATGATAACACATATAGTGTAAACCCTAAGTCTGTGTTTATATAGCACACAGTTATAAGATAACTTCTAATTGATATGGAATACAATTCTATTTCCTAAAATATATCAATCAGGTATCTTCTACAAGTCTTCTAGTCTTCTAACTCTTTCCATGCATATCTTCTATTTTTTTAGTCTCGATCTTCTCTTGTAAATCAGCTTCATTCCTTAACTGAAAGTCTTCCCGCACTTAAGTACTGATATGACCTTAAGTTCTGATATTAAGTTCTGACTTCCAGTAAGTCCTGATATGTCCTGAAAACTAAACACAAATCATATTAGACATGACATCTCAAATATATCTAACATTATAGAAGTCGCTTTTGGCTGTGTTTTTTGTTTCTGGCGTGTCTATACGTGCAAATATAAATTATTATGTATTTTAAATTTATTAATTTTATTAGAGTATAATTGGATGATATTGTTTGTGATTGATTTTGAGTGGTTCTGGCTCCGGGGGGAAAGTCCGTATTACAAAGGCGTTATTTTGAATTTTTTTAAAAAAATATTTATTTCAATATCAAATTATTATCTTTTATTATTTTCGAAAATCATTATTTGATTTAATTATTTATAATTTATTTTGAGTAATTATTAATAAATAAGCAAAATAATATTCTAAAAATTATTTTGAACTTTTAAAAATATATAGAGGTATTGAATATTCAACTAATATTATTAATAATTTAATTATTCTTATATTATTTATCAAAAATAGACCGTTTGTCCATTTAATACAAAACGAACGCGTCTAGACTCAGAAAAATATTCCTCTTTTATTAAAAATGTTTCCGAGACACAAATCCTTTTATTTCAAAAGGTCGCTTATTTTGCAAGTCAGTTCTAAGTCGCGTATTTATCGAAAAGTCGTATTTCGACTCAATTCAGTTTTTAACATACCGAGTCAAAAGTTTTGACGATCCGAGTTATGTGATACATGAACAATGTGTTTACGTGATATGTGAATTACATGCGTACGTGTCAAGAGTCTTGTGTTTGACTGTTGTAATTAGGTGCGGGTTATCGTTCTGATAGCGGATAGAGTTTTGACGCGTAGTTCATCGAGTAATTATCGTGTAGACGATTAAGGTTGTATCTTTTAATTATAGATGCGGATCGTTCAAGACGATCAGGACCAGATGGAATTAATAAAAATTAAAGTTGAACAATATTTAATATTGGGTTTGCAGCACTGTATGGGCGGTAGATCCGAGAATTGGTATAAAAGATGGTGGTGATATGCAAATTCAGAATGAAGGTGATATTGTGTTAGTGCGAGTGTGCTTAACTGTTAAAACCAAAGGCAAGTTTTCTTATACTATTCTAATTCTAAAATAGTTAAATGTTTTATATATCAAAAAGATTGATTTTTATTATGCAAGTATTCCTTCTCTATTCTCAGTTCAGAATAGATAAATATTTTACATATCACTGAATTAAGTGCTTATTATGCAAGTACTCTTCTGTTATTCTATGTTCAGAATAGTTAAGTATTTTTACTTATCCAAATGATGAATTTATAAATATTTTATATTTTGAGAAAAATAATTTTTGTTGTGAGTATTCCTGCCCAAGTGAATGGGGGAACTAAATTATTAAGGATGTCGATTGATTCGGCTCCTTTCATAAATTAGTTTTAAGATTGGATGATTACTGGTTACAGCGTAAGTGCCGGTCCAGCGTGAGCTATTATATGAAAGTCTAATATCTTGCAAGGCGAATATATGCCTTTTGAGATGCTCTATATTTACGGTATGACTGCGGGATACCAATGCTATTTCGGGACTGATCATCAGGAACATCATAGTGTATAATTGGTTCCAATCTAAATTATCGTTGATATTTATATTGCTATATTGTTTTGATAATCATATAATAAATGATTTATCAAGTATTTCTGTTTTGGATAAAATGTGAAATGCAATTTTGATTCAGTTTATGATTGATGTTGATATTTAATTTTCTGTTAATATCAAATATTGGTATTGATATATATGATTGATTTTGACTTCAATACTTCAGTACTGGTATATTGTGAACATCTAAGTCAGTATTGATATCTAATTTGATGTGACATCAAAATAAGTATTGATATCATGATTGGGGTTTTGAGTAAAATGGATATAAGTTTATGATTCAGTCCATAGTCACTATTTCATATTGTTGTTTACGATATTTCCGCAAACACTGTTTTACGCGTTTATTCTCGTCAACATTCAAAGTATTGCTGAAGCATTTTCGCTCAAAAATATCAAAAGGGTTTTGAATACATATGAGGAACCAATATTGAACTCATTAACTAAATTTTCTAGTTCAACAATTATTGATTTTAAATGTTCAGCTCTAGTGCAGATGCCGATTTTATATCAAAAGATCATATATATGTTATACTGAACTTGCTGAGCATTTATTTCACTCATACTTTCCTGTTTTAAATCTTACCTTCCAGTGAGGATTAACTTACGCTGTTTAGCCACATAATTCGAGAAAGCAAAGAAGGTGGCTATTATAAAGATGGTTGGTCCAGGGTTGCGGAACTAGAGTAAGTTATATTGTATAAAATTGTTTGTATATATATTAGTTATGTTATCTTATATTTGGGCCTAGTATACTTTTTTTCGAAATTATACTAGAGGGTTAAGTTTTGAGATTGAGAATTGTTGAAAAGAGTTTTTAAAGAAAGGAAAATTTTATTTGTGAAATTTGGATATCTTGTTTCTATAACTGTAATCTAAAAAGATATTGGTATAGTTTGGGGTCGCAAGTGTTATATTTCAACTGCTTGCAGCATTTGTTTATTGATTAAACAGGTTATTTTGGATTAAGGTTTCATCGGGACGACCAAATCCTCTGACCCCGGATTTGGGGGCGTTACATATATTATCACATGGGAGACTATCATGTTCAATACATGTATTTGTTATACATAATTGTTAAAAATTATGTCTTCTTATGTACTCCCTCCATCTCATATCATGTTTTCTCTTTCGACTATTATATAGTCAAGTTGATCATATTTTGACCGATATTTAAGATAAATTTATGTATTATTATTATAATTTAAAAAATAAATTTTAAAGAGGATAAAATATTTTTTTTAATGATATAAGTTTTGACATTTACTTAATTATATATTAAGTATAATTTGTGATCAAAGTTCGAGCAAGTTGACCATTGACTAGTCAAAACAGGACACATAATATGAGATGGAAGGAGAATCTAGTATTATATTATGTCTCTTTATTTATTTAGTACTAGCTTATGTCCCGTGCGATGCACGAGTCTTGGTTAATATTTATATATTTTCATTTCTAGTTTATATAATTATATTAAAATTTTATATAAATAATTAAATACTAAATAATGATTATGTAATTATAATTTCATTGTGTATAATTTCAAGTTAAGTTCAAATAGTATAGATATTATATGATTGATGAGATCTTATTCATAAATAATAATGTCGATGTTTGTTGTTGGTGAGATGCGAACCTGAAAACTTATATGTATCTTTATAAATAATAATATAAATGTTTGTTGTTAACAGGATTCGAATATAAGAACTTTTATGTATCTTTATAAATAATAATATAAATATTTGTTGTTGACGGGATTCGAGCCAGAGAACTTGTGGAGTGTATTTTTTTAGTATTTGGATCTTACGGTCCTGATTATTTAATGAAGAAGATTCGACGATCGTGATAAAAGGGGATAACTAAAATGAGATTAACCAAACTACAAATTTAAGCTCACTCCGGTTATTATAGTATACTAGCTTAAAACCCGTGCGATGCACGGATCATATAGATTTTTTTTAATATTATATAATTTTTTAAAAAAATATTTTGAATTCAATTCTTAATTTTGTTCATTTAGAACTTTAAATGATATGATTTCATGATAATTATATTAGTAGACGTATATGTTCAAAACTTTTTAAAACATCTAAACTTATTTAAAGTGATAGCATTGGTAGGGGGAATATTATTATAACGAAATTATTATTTTATTGAGGATAAAAATATAATGTCTCCATTATGTTGGGACCTTAAAAAATATTATTTTAGCATGATGATTACTTAATCGATTAACTATAACTCTATAAAAAAAAATTGAAAAAAACAATATTACTGATTGAACAATATAGTTTTATTGATAATTTTATGTGTATTTTTTTAAAAAATAATATTTATGTTTTAATTAAAATTTGATTTTTTAGTTCACATCAATAGGATACGAATTTTACTTAGTCTAATATAAATTTAATTTATCTCAGATCAGTGGTTTACATTATTTTATTTTAGCCCGATGCCCAATACATCGATCAAATCAAACTAATTATTTTTAGTTTAATTTTAATTTTTTTAAAGTCTGGATCAATAAGATAATTTTGTTTTAGACTGAATAATTAGTATATATGATTTTATTTTTGTTGGTCGAATCGTATTTTCATTTTAGTTTTATGTTAGTTTGAATCAATTGTATAATGTATTTTTTTATACTGGATAAATAACATATATTATTTTGTTTATCCAAGTTCATTGGTATAATTTTTTTAGGAGGATTGATAGGATTGTTATTTCATCTTAGCCCGAGTCACATGATATATCAACTAAATCTTAATAATTATATTTAGTTTGTTTAAATTTAATTTAGCCGGATAAATAACATATATTATTTTATTTATCCAAGTTCATTCGTATAATTTGTTTAGGAGGATTGATAGTATTGTTATTTTATCTTAGCCCAATTCATATGATATATCAACAAAATCTTAATAATTATATTTAGTTTGCTTAAATTTAATTTAGCTTTAAGTAAAATAATATAGAACTCGATATGAATTAAAATATAAATTGGTGGAAGAAGTTGAATTTCATATATATTATAATGATATAGAGTTCGTTATAAAATAGAATTGAAATTGATAAATCAATAGATGAAATTGACTTCAATATCAATTAAAATTAGAATTGATCGACCCAATAATTAGAATTAAAATAATTAAGTGTAATTAAGTAATTTCAGTAAGTACCGACCGACTACCAAACTTTTAATATTTCGTCTATTATAATATAGTATAGATAGTATAGATAGATAGAATAATTATGTTTTCTTATATATATTTAATCTTAGATTATGTCTCCTTATCTATTTAATATTGTGTTTTTATATTATAAATTATAATCATGGTGATTTTAGTTTCATTTTCCTTGCCACCTTTATAGTAAATACCAAATAATTTTGACCATTAAATTTAGTTTCAATCTAACTATCTGTATAATTTATGTGTAGTACAACCTATCAAATATCCTCTGGATACTAATTATATATAGAATATAATATAATTGTTTATCCTCACAGAAAAAAAAACGTTGTTTAATAAACCATGATCTGTACTAGCGCCTGCCGTTTTTGAATTTCTTTGTATATACAGGTGCAGTTTTGACCTGCACCGGATGTGGATGTGTGCTGTGATTAAAGTAATTAATCAATTTGTCATCTAGATGCGCATGACAATTATTTAAAATGACGATCACATCCGCGGCATATTATCAATCCGTTGCAGGCTCAAAATTAATTTTAATTTTAAGTTTATTTGACAAGATTTTGATATTAAGTTAAAAGAAACATGTTTCTGTAAAAAGTTAAAAAATAATTTGAGGTGAAAAATTGGATTTTATTTTGTTACTTGAAATTGTTTGTTTCGGTAACAGCATGGTTTTTTTCCTCATCAATATTTATTGTTAAAATATGGACAAAAACATATCTTGAGCATCTCAAAATTACCGCTTTAATGATAATATTTTATGAAGTATCACTTGAAATACAATAATTAATATTTAATTAAAATTTATGTATTATTGTCAAGCGTCCGCTAACGGTGGTAATAAAAAGAATATAATATTAATAAAAAATGAATCAGGAGGTAATTATTATAATTCAGAGATAACCAGTTGTTGGGATTTATATTCTTGAAAATCGAGTGCAGTTTGATTTTGTAATTGGGTTCCAAATCACGCACATGAGTAGCCAAATCGAAATTTGAAGCACCCGCTATCTATTTATTCGTCAATTCTTATGTTTGGTAACGTTTTAAAAATTTGACTTTGCACAAATTTTTATACACTTGTGTTCTTTAGTTTTGGTTATGTTTGAGTCTATAAATCGATTGTTTGTTTGCTTGTGACTCGATAAATTTTGAAATCGTTTGGTTATTAGTTTGTACTGGTCAGGTTTTTTATTTTTTCTTTGCTGTTCATCAAAAATTCGACTAAGTTTTTGTCAATTGACTATATTACTTCGTTACAAACTTCTTTAGTGATTATTGGATTGATGGATACTAAGTTTTTTAAATTATTATTAGACTTGAATGTTGTCGAAAAAAAATTTATCGGTTGTTTCTTCAATTCTTCATCGGAGATTATTAATCGACGAAAATTTGGTTATTGATAGTAGTTTCGAATTACTAAAGTCTTATTTAACGTTTTTAAGGTAAAAATCATTAAAAATATATTGTTTTGACACAAAATAAGTTTAGCCAGATTATTTTGTCAGTGCCTAGGTGAAATTTTCTCCAACATTCAGATTTCAGGTCATATTCTTCAACACTCATTCCTTGATCCGTTTAAATCCATAAAATCTGTTTTTCACCATTTTACCCTCATATCATTAATTTAACTTAGTAATCTCTCCTATATATAATAGGAGAACAAGAGTATAATTTTATGAGATTAAAAAGTCTCATTGAAAATACTAAATTACTCTCATTTTTAATATTTATATAAAATATGTGGTTTGTGGGAATCAAACTCAAGTTATTTCATTCTACTGGACAACCTCTTACCACTACACCATATTGTCACATATACTTTTTATCATACACATAATATGTAAGTGTGCTAAATGAATATTTTATTTAACTTTAAATATACTTATTTGAATTCCGCAAAAAAAAGGATAATTAGTTGAATATTTGTACAGTTAATTTTAAGGAATTGAATTCCAGATATAAAATTAGGCATAGTACATAAATGAATTATTATCTTATTTATTAATCATTTTTTAGTTTGAAAATATATCTCATATACTTTTAACATATTTTTTATTATAAAAAGTAATTAAAATATACATATATAATTTTTAAAAAAATATTGAAAATAGAATTGCTTATATATAAATAATCTATATTGGTATTACATATTTAGATAAGTTCGAATTATAATGAGTCAATGCATTTTAGAACTTGGCCCATTGTTCAAAAAATACTTGAAATTTGACTACATGACCCGGCCGAAAAACATCGTCACATTCTACGTTTAGTAAATTTAGATTACAAGCTCGGCGAGAATATCTTACCAATAATTTGAATTTTTTTAATATCTTTTGTTAATATAAATTAATGTGTTTGAGGTGTTTATATGATCAAGTCAATTGATTATTTATATTAAAATTACTAACTTCACTAGTAATGCATTATTATTTTTGGGATTTGTCCCAATTTTAAGAATATTTGAAATTTGAAATGAGATCTCACTAGATTTGTTAAAACTACGATGATATATTAAATCGATTTATTTTTCAATTTTCACTTAAAAAAACTAACTTTTAAAAAGAATTCTTTTAGATCAGCAATATTAATTGATCAAGATAATATTGTACAAATATTTTGAATTATTTTAATATTTTGAATTATTCAAATAAAAGTTATATCTATACTATACTGTAGCATTTGATTCAATGCATTTTATATTATTTAAGGCAAAAAATATATATTGTTCAATAATTTGAAGGAATTAACCAATTCAACTGATAAATATAAAACTTTATCGAACTAAAAGTTTTTAATTTTAGAATAATAGTATAAAATGTTATCAAATTATTATATGAAGAAATATTAGAGTCGTAATGAAAGAAACTTAAAAATGGTTTAAATAACGATATAAATACAATTTTTCTTTCGAATTATTGAAAAAAAATCATGAATATCAATAATAAGTCTTAAAAATATATAATTCATTTTTATGTTACAACCATGATTGATATCCGGTTGCGTAAAAAATAGATATAGATTGTTTGTCGGTGATAATGTAAATACCAAATATAAATTATAGCAATTTATTTATTATATAATTTTAATTTTTGAATAATTATAAATGCATGTTATTTAAGTGATCAATTATCTCACTAGATGTTAATAATGATTATACATGTACATAAATCAGATATTTAGTATATAAATAATTGAAACCATCATAATTTACTAAGAAATGTAACATACAATAATTTACATGCTAACACACACATACATAAAACTTAATCTTACTTTGTTAACAGTAGTGTAAATAAAAAAGTAACATTTTCTCATACATACATACGTTGAATTTCAAAAACTAATATTTTTTTATTAAAATCAACTTTAATATTAACAATAATGTAAATTTTACATTACTGTATATTATGATTGCAAGTCATTCTGACTTCAGTTATGCATTTTTTATCTTTTTAAATTGAGTAAGTTAATTGTAAGTTAGTAGTGAACTAAGTAATAATATAGAGCAGTACATATAGTTTATTTAAATAAAATTCAAGATTTTGGTCAATTCTGTATTCAACATATATGTTAATTTGTAGCTTTTTATTTGTAAACATACTAACGACATTCTATAGATTAAGTTTAATCGTTTCGTTTTAAACGTACACTTACTACCCTGTTCATATTCATTAAATATAAAATAACTGATAAGAAAAATATAATATAATAATAGTTGAGGGGATATTCACTCCTAAAAGTGAGGAAGCATTCGAAGCTCCTAATGTTATAGAGGGGGACATGGAGCTTGTTGGAGAGAAATTTTATCTCCATTTCTTCAAAATTTGACTCAAGAACCCATATAAGGATATTGTTGAAGTTGCTCTACAAACATTATAATTGCATGATGCATAAAAAAACTCTAGAAAATGACCCGTGGCTCGCACGGGTTATTTTGCTAGTTTTAATTAAATTTGAACCGTAGCATTGCAAATGATATTTTATAAAATATTATCATTAAAGTGATAATTAGTTATAGCTTGGTTTTAGTTATTCGTAATAGGCATCTACTCAAACAATTTGTAACAAAAGTTTTTCTTATCATATTCACGTCACTTTGTACAAAGAATAACTTCACCTAGAGATGCACAAAATATCCACCGGGACGGGTTTTGATCGGACCTTAAAAAGTCCGGCCCGGATCAGATTTTGAGTTTAACCGGGCCGGACCGGGGTTTCCGGAAATATCAGAGCCCGTTTGGGCTCTCGAGGCGGACTTTACCGGGCTTTTTTCGGGCCAAATCGGGCCAGGCCGGGCTTTTTGTCTAATTTAAATCGGATCGAGTTTTATTAGAGATTCTGAAGACTATATATATTAGCAACTAGATCATCGTAAAAATTTATTACTTTGAATGAAATATTTTATGAAAACATTATTTTATTGAAAATATTTGAGTTCGGAGAAAAATAAACATATTTATAGAATACTATGTTTTATCAATGTTATCCAAATATATATAATGTACTTATTATATCTTCTTTCATTAATCCACCAATAAAGTATACAAATAATATTATTAATCATGAATATGCAAATATATATGTTTTTAAGGTATTATTTATATTTATAGTAAATATAAATTCATAAATATATAAGAAAATATATTAGAATAATCAAATTTAACTAGGTTTTTTCGAGCTTTTAATCGGACCAGACCAAAGACCGGGTCGGGCCGAAGCCCGGGCTTTACTGGTCCAGGCCGGGATTTGCCTAAAATATAGGGTCCGTCCAGGCCCTTAGCCCGGGCCGGGACCGGACTAGGCTTGACCGGTTTTGACCGGATCGGGTCGTGCCAGATTTTCGGGCCCAGGTTTTTTGTGCATCTCTAACTTCACCTATGTATATCGAAATATGGAATAATTTAACAATAACTTTTTTATAAAAAAAATGTTAAGTTTATATCTGAATATAATATATTTATATTTTTTTACAAGAATTAAGGTTTAAAACTATGAAACAGCTTTGTACGGAGTGCGATAAATTCCCTACAACAGCCATCTTTTCATTTGGCGGACTATCTAATAAAATTTTGTTCGGAAACAAATATTAATAACTATTAGCCTAAAACCCGTGCGATGCACGAATTATTTTTAATTTTACATAATTGTTTTGAATTTAATTTGCAGAAAAATTTCAAGTTATGAAACTTAGATATTTGAAATTTTAATAATATGATTTGATAATATTCATAAATATACACATAGTTGAGATCAATAGTATACCAATTGTCATTAGTATCTTTTATATCTTTTAATTAGTATTAATATAATAATACAAATGTGATACTACAGTTTTAAAAATAATGTACATAACAATTTATATTTTATTGATATTTATAGGTGTGTTTACAATAGATTATTATATTTAATTAAAAGGTAAATTTTAGTTGAGATCAATAGGATACCAATTGTCATTAGTATGTTAACCGACCAAATCCAACTAACTATATTCAGATTTATGTTAGTTTATAATATGTTTAAATACGAATCAATGATAAAATTTATGCATCAATTGCAAAAAAAATATGTTAGCTTGGGACCCGATATATCAACCAAATCCAGCTAATTATACTTACTATTTTATTTAATTTTATTTTAGTCCGGGGTGATTATTATTTTATTTTAGACCGAATGGATAATATGTATTATTTTATTTTAGTTTGATGACATAATATCGACCCCACAAATTTCCTTTCAAATTTTTATTTTGTTATAGTCCGGTTCAATAATATAAAAATTTTAGTGGGATTAATAATATTTATTATTTTATTTTATCAGATTTTTCAAATTCAACTAATTATATGTAATTTTTTGAACTTTTTATTTAAAAATGGAACAATAATATAATTTTGTTAAGGCCGGCCGGATAAATTTTATATATTATTTTTGTTTTGACAAACCATTAGACATATTATGTTATAAATATCATCTATTTATGAAAGTGTTTTATTTTAAAATATTACTATAATTAACTTTCATTACTAGTATATATTTGGATTTATCAACATATGTATTCTGCTAGGCACATCACACTGATTGTTAGCTTTGTGTTTTCTTTGTTTTTTCCCAATTAAATTATATATAGGAACGACCAAACCATTCCAGTAATTATATATAAGATATAATTATTTATGATTTATTTGTGGGGTTATATTATAATTATGTATCCATATTAGAATTGTTTTGGTCTTGTGTTAAATTAATTTTTTTTAAAACAATTAATATGGTAGAAATTATTTTGATTATATTAACTACTTTTCTATTATTTATTTTGTATAAAAGTGAGTGTTTAGAAAAATTCTTTTTGAAGTTTATTAAATAACTAGGAAATAAAGTCGCGATTCGCGGCGGCGTTATAAATTCTTTTTATAAATTATGATATGAGCTTATACTATAATTTTGAAAAAAAATAGTTTGAATTGTTCTCCGTCAAATACAATATTATTAAAAAAAATTTATAACTTAGATAAAAAATTAGTTTAAGCCGCACTACCGTCAGATAAAATACTAATAAAAAATTATTATAGTTTAGATGAAATTCAATTTGTGTTACCCTCCAGTCAAACACATTACTAATAAAAAAACTTATAGTTTAAATAAAAATTAGTTTGAGTCGCCCTTTCATCAAATACGATAATACTAAAAAATTATAATAATTTAGATAAAAATTAGTTTAGGCCGCCATCGTGTCAAACATAATAATAGTAAAAAATTATTATAATTAAGATAAAAATTAGTTTAAGTCGCCATGCGGTCAAACACATAAAAAATTATTATGATTTAGATTAAAATTAGTTAGATTTGTTCTCCGGTCAAATACAATACTAATAAAATATTATTATAGTTTAAGTAAAAATTAGTTTGAGTCGTCCTCCCGTCAAACACAATACTAATAAAATATTATTAATTTTTTGATTAAAATTAGTTTGAAGTGCACTCCCATCAAATACAATATTAATAAATTTTTATTATAATTTAGATAAAAATTAGTTTGAGTCGCCCTTCCGTCAAACATGATACTAATAAAAATTATTATAATTTTGACAAAAATTAATTTGAGTCACTCTCTCGTCAAACACGACACTAATAAAAAAATTTATTATAATTTAGATAAAAATTAGTTTGAGCTGTCCTCCCGTCTTTCACATCTGGTTGTAGCACGTTGTCAGGCTCTGTAGCAGCTTCGGAAGAAGCTTTGGTTGGAGGTCAAGAAGCTGGTCCAGAGATAGGCTCATGAAAGCTTTGGATTCAAGTTCAGAGCGCGTGCAGTGCGGAGACGGAGAGAGCCAGCGTAGCGCAAGACAACATGCTTGCATTATTTGGTGATCTACAGAAGGAAACACACGGGCCGCAGGAAAATTACTAAGGGATGAATATATAATACCTGGGGAGAATCCATTTATATATGCGAAACGAAGATATTGTCGTAAATTAGAGTAAAATGAAAGATGTGTACCTAAAGTTTTCAAATTGTGCAACTTGTGTACCTGTAATTTGTAAATAGCAAATTGTGTACATGAAGTTAATAAAGGCGTGCATTTTATGTACAACCGTTAACTTAATTTAACACCGTTAGTGGAGAATATTTTTAAAATGCAAGATGTGTACCTAAAGATTCGAAATGGTGCAAATTGTGTACCTTGAAGTAAAAGTGAAAAAATTGTCACTATATCATATATGGGCTATTGCAACACCAAGAAAGTGTAGTATAAGACCCCAAATATGTTACAATAGAAGCTTTTGCAACATTTTTGCTAAAATTCGGCGTTGCATTTGCTGCCGTTGCAATAGACCCCTGTAGCAACATTTTTTGGAGTTATTGCAATATTTTCAAAGTATTACAATAATCATTTTGTTGCAACACTTTTTTCTATTTTAGTAACACATTTATGATGTTGCAATAAACCTCTGCAACATTTTTTTGTAACATTTATTGAAGTAAAGTGTTGCATGGTAAATTTATTGCAACATTTAGCTGCAATTTTTTTGCCTATTGTAATGCATTTTAACTTTTAGCAATATTTATCTGCAATATAACTGCAAAATTTTTTATTAGTCCATATTTTACTATCATGATTCATTTTTCATATATTATCACAAAATTATGCCAAAAAAGCATTCACATCCATATTTTTCTTGATATCAAATCCAACAAAATAAATGTTAATACATCACAAACAAAAGCATCTTATACCATTACATCACCTTACATCTAGTAATTGAGTCTAAAGTCCATACAAGATTACGAAGAATAACACATAACCAATAATACAAGGGATTGCAGCTCCTGTTATAGCTAATACCAAGGCATTTTTTTCAGAAGGCTCTTGTTCAATTGCTTCTTATTAATTGGCTATCGAGTGTTAAGCTTCCTATCTTATGGTGATCTGAATGCTTCCCCTGCATAACCAACATTTCCAAGTTCCTCGTCAATGTGCAGTAGCTACAACACGTGATATTTAAATAGTAGGTTACAAAACCTGTTTGGCATAACACCCACCAAACGGGTTTTGTAATAACAATAAACTCCTAATAAAAACTTTATGTTCGTACATAATACACACCATATTTTTTCCTGAATCATTATTAAAGTAAATACACATCCCATTCTTTACGTAAATTTGCACATCATTAGCATCTTTTCATGGATTACAATTCAAATCCCCAGTTCAGGGTTTGAGAATATAACCTATTTATTTACTTTATTGTACGAACCTACACTTGAATTTTCCGCATCATCCTGGTTGAGAATTTGGAGGGATAGCATTCCCTGAACGTCAAATTTGCCAATTTCACCTTCAACTTTAAGGGACTCTAGGAACTGGTTGGTCTTTTGTGAGCAAACAGTTCTGAAGCATACTCTTTTTCCTCCTAAAAAAAACATACACAATGTCAATACACACATTAGCTCAAATATGATGTCAATTAGTTGGTTTCTTGACATTTTGGACTGGTTTATTGCCAAAGGATCACTACCAATCCTGGCTGATTTCCCGAACTGATTTGAGTCACTTTAGTTGCAATCTGAGGGCTACGTAGGGATCCTGCCATGACGTTTTGAGCAACAATAACTACTGGAAGACTAATTGGTTGGTGGAGACCAGAACCTGGGTGCAGTGCTTGGGCCCCAACTTGTTTTTGAGTATCTGTGGTGGAGCAATATATATATATAAACAACTATTTGGGTGTATTAAGTGTTCTGCACAAATGAGCTAATAGAAGTTCCTAGAGGAGAGTAAAGATAAACAAAATATCTAAAAGAATATTAAGAATAAACTGACCGCTATATCTATATTCATTCTAGGTCCACCATGGCCCTGTAAAACAACAATGAAAGGCAAATTATTTTAGTTAAACATAAAGGATTTTGGTGAAACTCTAAATTTTTAAATCTGATTTCTAGATCCTTGAATGTATGTTCTATAAGTTTTTTTGATCATATTTCTTTAAAAACTAGATGTACATATAAAGTAATTAGAGACTAGATATGCACGCAGTCTCTGAAGTCTGAAGTTGCGTGGGACGGTGGCTTCTAGGGTAGGGCTGGTTCCATATTAAACATATGTCGTCAAAAATATCTTACAAGCCCTTTCAATCCTGCTTGTCAAATTCAAATGTTTTAAGAAAATTATGGAACCAAAAAGCTCATCACCATTATATTCTCAGACAACAAACATAATGACAAGTAGCAATGACATAGCATATCACAAAATAAAGGCAGATCACTTCAAAACGCTTGGCAAAGAGAAATGTGATATGCATTGTATGCCAGACTCTTCATTAATTCATAGATTCTTTATAGCTGCCGTTTACTTTATAGAGTAAATAACTCTTCAGTTAATGTACTTGATAACTTTATTTAGATTAACTAATTCAACCAATCAGTTAATTTGTTAATCATTTAATTTACTTGATATCTGACATTCTTGATATGGATTTAATTCAGTCAATCAGTTAATTTGTTTACTTGATAACATTATTTAGATTGACTGATGGACAAGTTAATTACTTTACTGGAGCCTTTTCTTCTTTCCTTATGTTATACTACTAATATACAGGAGATTATATAACTTATTCTTACTAACATTCTTCCAATTTACACTTGTTTAAGAAATCAATTGAATGGGGTCTAGAATATGTACTAAAATAACAGTTTTAACTTGTAAAGGCCAGGAACTACTGCAATGCACGGCGATTATGACACTGCAGCATGAATATAATAATAGATAAAGTATTACATCGGGCATGGTAAAGAAGAGAAGGGGAAGGCCAAAAGTAGATTAAACCTTGTCTCTGCAACTTTTGATTCAACACCAAGTGCAAGTTGACAATCCTCAAATAAATTTGGATACTCTTCAGGATCAACCAAAGATTCCAAATTAAAACTTCTTTAAAGAGCCTTAGGCAACCATATTTCTCATTATAATACTAGCACATACTTAAGAGTCAATAAGAGTAAGATATAATAGTTAAAAAAATGTAATCAAAATGAATTAACCTTGACAAGATCTTTCCTCCAAAGAGCGACTATTTCTGAAACTTTGCTAGGTAGATAAAGTTTTGCCATTAGAGCAACTTCATGTATGTGATTGCTGCCAGAAGATTGTAGTTTGAATTATTATCACAAGTAGGATCAAAAACTGACCAACAAAATCTGCTTTCTAAATTAGTAACCTGTCAATTAAAAGCTGTAGGTACTCTTCCACTTTCCCAAGCCAGTGCTTTTTACTAAAAACATTACAATATTTCGAATCAGTAACACAAAAATCATAATAAAATAAATTATTCAACACCGAAATCAAATACATAAACAATTACCCAAGGGTCAGGAAGTTCCATTGTCCCAATTCAGCTAGTTATTCATCAAAACTATTAAAAAAATCTAATTAGGTTTCAAAACTTACCCAAGTCAACTTTTAAATTATAGCATATTAATTAAATAAAATAATAATTAATAAAAGAGGATGAAAAGATAGGCCGAGGAGATTATAGTTTATCTAGGCCGATGAATTTGTCGACGAAAAGACTAAAAGAGACCGGATTTATAATTCAATATAATCATAAAAGGATGAGTATTTTACCTATAAATGAATCTTTACTTTGATTGTTACTCAAATATTTGCTCAATTAGGGTTGGGTTTTGGGGGCTTCTACTCAATCAGAGATGAGAGACGTGTATTTAGAGAAGGAGTGGGAGGGATGAAGGGGGCGAGAGAGAGAGAGAGACAGAGAGAGAGAGGGAGGGAGAGAGAGATGAGAGAGAGGTGGAGAGAGATGTGGTCGGGAGAGAGATGAGAGATAGGTAAAGAAAATGGATTTTGTGATATAAGAAAATATTAAAAAATGAAATATTTTGGTAACAAATTATCCCGCCCATTGAAAATGTAGGATCCCGCTTAAATTTTTTGATAAAAGGAATGAAAAGTGTTTTGACTATTGTAACACTTTGCTAAAGTATTGCAATTGTTCCTAAAATTTTAAAACTATCATTTCCCTTGCAACACTTTTAGATTTTATGTAACATTTTTCAAAATATTGCAACAGACTACCAAATTTTATATTTATAGCAACACTTTATGTAACACTAATATATATTGGGCTTGTAATAGCCCATATATGGTGTAGTGTGTAATTTTGAAATGCATTCTTTTAAAAATGTTTATTAATTTGAAATGATATTAAAAAAAAGAATCAATTTAAAGTTGAAACACAAAATAAAAACAAATTTAATGGGTTTTAGTATTATTTTTTTCCACTATATCTTGATATTTAATTCGGCGATGATATCGTAAAACTAAAATTATCTAGAAACTGGAGAAAAAAGTCGTTTCAAAATATGTTTTTTTTTCATCTATTTGTTTTAATATACAACAAACTTTATTATTAAGTACCATGACTATAAAAATTCGGATAAAATCCCTCTTGTGCCTATTATATATAAAATTTAAATCCGCAATTTATTACACAACACGAAATACGTGACACGGAAAAATACGAAAATTTACTGTTTGTATTTATATTTTGAGTACACGACACGAAAGTAGATGAAACGAAACTACACAAGTACACGCCTTACGACATATATAATTTTTTAATTAAATATTAATATTTGTAATGAATATATGTAAGGGTGAGGAACAAATCGAATTAAAATCAAAACCCGTCCGAAACCGTCAAAAATCGGTCAAAACCGAACCGACCTAACTATTAATATAAATAAGAATATAATTTATAACTTAAATAAATTTTAGAACAATATTTTAAAAAAAAAATTAAAATAAGTAACCTGCAACTGTAATGAAATCAGGTTATGCTCACCGGACTCACTTTTAAGTCATATATATATATATATTTAAATTTCATCTACTTCGGGAACTTGTATAAATTGCAGCAGTGTTACCCAGTAATTTGTAGAATAAAATAATTTTTTTATTAAATTTAATTTACTTAACTTGTACACTTTTTTTATTTTTTTCGATTTTAAAATCAAAACTGAATCAATAAAAACTGAATCGAGTTATTTCAAATTGAAATTGAACCAATAGTTTAGTTGCAATTGCAGTTTTCGATTTTTAAAATTGAAGATCTATGGTTTCAATTTCAGTTTTACCCAAAAATCGAGTCGAATAGACCCATACTCTCCTAAATAAAAGAATATTTAATAAAAATATATGCATATTTATTTTTAAATTTATACTTGATATTTTGTTTTTTTTATATAAATGTAATATATATATAAATGATATTTATCTAAAAATATTATATTATATTTTTGTTTATTTAATTTAGTTTATATAAATATTCAATTTTACACGAATATACTAAACGAAACATTTTGCACGAGTTTCTTTTGGTACACATTTTGTTATTCTCAAACTTCAGGTACACAATTTGTACCATTTCAAATCCTCGGTACACATATTGCATTCAAAAAGAAGTTTTCACTAGCGGTGTTAAAAAAAGGTAACGATTATACACAAATTGCATCTTTCTGGTAATTTTAGGTACACATTTTGCTATTTTCAAATTATAGGTACACAACACACTATTAGAAATATGGGATCAGACATCGGTTCAGAACCGATGTTAAAAAAAATCTGAACCGATGTCTTCGCGTGTGATGTTAAATGTCATCAGCCTTTGACATCGGTTAACAACTGATGTCTATTATAGTGCTATACATCGGTTTTAAGATTAAATGTGATGTCTTTGCAACAAATTTCAGCTTATATTACAGTATTTTAAGGTGAATATGAGTATATTATGAGGTATTTATCCATTAAAACATAAAATCTACAAGCTCTAAAAGCCATTTATTAAAATTCTTTTGAACAAACCGATGTGAAATGGTAGATCAGACATCGGTTAGATTAGTTGCCCGATGTGAAATGTTTGATCAGACATCGGTTACATTAGCCCCCCGATGTGAAATGATGGATAAGATACGGGTGTTCTTCACGAAACCGATGTTAAATCTTTTTGTTTAACATCAACCAATTTTTCTAACCGATGTTATTTGACTTAAAATACATTGAATTTTTTCGGAACCGATGTCAAATGACTATTTCACATTGTTTTTTTAGTTCTTTTTCGTTTAATATTATTTTACCTGATGTCTTTTATACATTTTTTACATCGATTTACATTAATCATTATGATGTTAATGTTCTGTAAATTGCATGTCATTCTGGTACTATTTACAGCCACAAGGAACCAATTGCATCTACAACAAAAAACAACCAAACAATGCTAACATCCCAACAAAAAATATCCAAAAACATCCAACAGAAACATAAAAATAAATTGATAGCAGATTTCTTAACATTCACTACAACAAACTCAATTCGTACATATATTCAAGTCTAAAATAAACATCCCAACCAAAAATAATAAAATCCAAATTTCCTAGTTATTACATCCTACATTATTAACATCTCTAATGCTTGCAAGTACCACTAACTGCATCATGATATTGCGTAATTGCCAAAATATCAGCTAAATTCCGTAGCCAATGTGGTAAAAGTTGGCTGCAACTTTATTACTTGACCCTGAAAACATACCTTATATATAATGTAGGAAATATATGAAATGAAAAAGCAGTACTGAGGTTCATGAGGGTGAAACATACCCACTCAACCAGACTCTCGTCACCCAGTGGTTGAGATCCATCCACATGTTTACGCCCAGTGATGAGCTCTAAAAGAACTACTCCGAATGAGAAAACATCATATTTTTCAGTCAGCTTGCCACTTGATGCATACTCTGGAGCCATGTATCTGACAAATCACCAGCCAAGATTCATCAGATAAATTGTAAATAAAAAAAATTGAAGGATAAAACCCTGATGATTGTAGCCACGGAATTATGTTGGACAAAAGAAGATTGAACACTTAAGTAAAACAAGGAAAACCAGGGTGTCATTGTTGCAACAATTTGAGTACCTCTAGGCTTTTTTATATGAAAAGTAAATATAGGGTGTCATGTTGTCTCAAGATTACACGAGTAGTGATGTCCTGCTTATTTGCCAAAATCAGTAGTGATGATCCTGATACCTCTGTTATAAAGAAAGAAATAAAAATTATGTATCAAAAAGATAAAGAGATATACTTGACGAAACTCTTAAGCTACAGAAAAGATAGCAACACGTTTACAATATATAGAAAGTTCAATGACACAGTGAATTTCACGTTTATTTAATATTAAAGCTAACCTGTCTTCCTTAAGAAGACTTTCCCAGATAGAATTACAAAAAGCATTGCCCAGAGTGTGAAATAAATCCAACATCATAGGTTCCCAAACCTTGACATCTGGATTTATGGACCTGACCTGTCAGTAAATAATTGCTAGCACATATAAGATTCCCAACAGGCTCAGATCCAAGAACACTGCCACATAGTAGAGTTTCTAAAGTTCATTTATAAGCTATGTAGCAGTAAATTCTAGAAAGGAGATAATTGACAGAACATGACCAGCTTAAAGATGTCTAACATACGCAGGAGACCAGCACACAAAGATCAGGATTTCAACGGTAATGGGAATACTACATTACCTATCATGAAAAAAGGCAGGAAACAAGCACACGAAAAGTTTATAAATTATGCTTTAGTCAACACTTATTAATGACAATGTTATGTTTGCATCATGACTTTCGTAAGCACTCATTAACTCTTAATACAAGAAAAATCTAAGTGTTGGTTAATCTAGGTACTTCACAAATGAAAATACTTTACTCAGCGAAGAGAATACTAGAGGCTGATGTGGACTGGAGTACTGGACAACTATTTTTAATTTTGTAAACGCAAAATATTCAAGTCAAGAGCACAAATAGTTCATACACAAGTAGTTTAGGTAAGGCTGCCTAATAGGTCCCTTAGTAACAAGAATCACTAACCCCTGCCCAAAAATGATTAGCAAGTCAGAAACAATCTAACTATCCCAGACCAATCGCAAAGCGTAAAGGAACAAAAGACAAGTCAGACACAAGGTAATTATGTTTTGGCACTTGTCTGTACCTTTGATCTATGAATACCAAGGTTGCAATGAACACCGGAGCATTCAATGCACATCAGAACACCAAGATTTAAGGACGCCCAATCAGGCTCAAGAGCACCACATTCTGCACATATGTCATTGCCAGGAATTTCTCTAAGGATCCTAGACACATTATCTTCTCGATTCGAACTCTGGTCTGCGCTTTCATCATGTGATCCAGAAGAGGTATTGTTATACTCGTTACCCCCAGATTTCAGCTGCAGAAGATTCATGTTAGTCAGAAACG
Source organism: Apium graveolens (assembly GCF_009905375.1). Classification (NCBI taxonomy): domain Eukaryota; kingdom Viridiplantae; phylum Streptophyta; class Magnoliopsida; order Apiales; family Apiaceae; genus Apium; species Apium graveolens. The sequence continues at coordinate 169,318,716 of NC_133656.1, forward strand.
TAAATATTTAAATGCCAATCTGATTTCTTAATGTGAAACAGGACATGCAAAAAATTTACAGAGTTTGACCTGTCGCAACTGAGAGTTCAAAAGGGAAGCAATAACACCTTGTATTTTGTTTACCCAATCAATCCTATCTGCTTCTGTTTCAGCCTGCTCAAATCAGAAAACATGTTGTTATACCTCTATAGAAACGTAACTGCATTACAAAGAATACCACTGGATAATTATGTTAAAATAATTATGTTGCTGGATAATATGATATGAGGTTGGCCTGTGACCTTTGGTTAATTAATGTCTGCAACCGTGAAGCTTTGAATATTGGAAAGGCGAGTTTATCACGAAATAATGGATTCACCTCTATAAGCTTTTTGAGTTCAACCAGTATAATGCTGCGTGCTGATTTTGTATCCCCATACTTAGAGAGCTGCTCATTTTTCCTGTTGAACCAGTAAAAGTAACATAAAAATGACAAGGAATCAGAGAAGGTGTATCTTAAAAACAGAGGTATTAAATACAAGGTTAACACCTGAAATTGTCCAGAGCAAGTAGTTGAGTGATTTCCTTGAAAAGTTCTTCATTGAAAGACGAGAACACCTTCAGATCCTTCACAAGAATCTCAACGGCTTTAGACCGGTCATTCCTGAGAATAAAAATAAAACATTATGTTAAAAATTAGCTTGGCCTCTTTCAACAGACTGATGGAAGAATCAGTAATAAGAATTCACCTATCAAGAGCTTCTAGATATTCTATTTCCCGATCTTGAAAAAAATCTTCATCGAGTAGCGATTGTCCTCAACCTTCGTAAAACCACATAAATAGCGTTCAACTTCATCCCACTCGCCCGCCTGAACTTGCTCGTCAAAGTATTTCGTATTGAAGTAGAAACCAGATTCATGTTCCAGCCTAATCAAAAACAAAAACAGATCCCTTTTCAATATCATAAACATTATTTTAACTTGCTCGCTCGCTTGAAAAAGCACATGGCCAGTATTGAACAGTCAATGAAACATATAGAATAAGTTCTTCAACCTTTACACATAAATCAACTAATTTAACACTAAAATTAGAGAGAGAGAGAGGGAGATAGAGAGAGAGAGACTTCACCTCATCAGATCCACAAAAATCATTAGACTTCTTAAAATAATAACCAGATCCCCCTCTTTCCATTGTAGCCACTTTCTCATAAAATTTATAGTAACATGTACACATAAATCAACTAATTTAACACTAAAATTAAGCAAAACACAAACAAATTAAAGAAGACAGATATAGGGTTTGACCTTCAAATAATCGAACAATTAATGATTCATATAATCGGGTTTATGTAATGTAATTTAAGAGAGAAAGGAGAGTGAGAAAGTGAGGTCGGGATAGAGAGTGAGGTGAGAGATGACGGAAAAAGACGGAGAGAGGTAGGCAGGTGAGAGAAAGTCGAGGTGTGAGAAAGGGGGAAACAGAAGATATTATTGAAAAGGGGGAAATAAAATTTTTGTTGAAATGAAATGGGGGGAAATGTATGTGTACTAACGAGGGAAAATGACTTGTTATTTTTATTTTTTTTTAAAATTGATTATAGACAACGGCCAGTATAAATAACCGATGTCAAAGTAAAAAATGTTTATTTGGTATTTTTTAAAATTGAACATAGACAACAGTTGCTATATAAAACCGATGTAAATATTATTGATTAACATCGCTTTCAGAGAAACCGATGTTAAAAACTCTTTTAACATCGGGTGCATTACATGCCGATGTCTAAACACCGATGTCGTATCTACTATTTCTAGTAGTGACATACACAATTTGTAAAGTTCAGGTACACATCTTGCATTTATATACCATAAATTATGATTCTTCTTCTCTCTATTTGTATTAGAATATTTTTCAACTTCTTGATAATTTCAAACTCGTCTTCTATATAAATTCGAACACCTATTATATTATACTTTTAAAATATTGTATAATTTTTTTAGCATTTAAAATTTCAAAACTCTAAGAAAAGGAGAAAAATAAAATCAGATGATATTAGAACGCCACCTAACCTCCCGCGTATCCTCCTTTATATATATATATTGATATTTTATATATTTATTTGTAAAGTATGACATTGTAAATGAGTAGAGAGACCTGATCAACTAAGGTTGATGCAGAGTCGTCGTCATATTCTTTTTTATCCTCGTAAATTGACAATATAAACCCTAACGACCATATCAAAAAAACGGTACCACATTAACATATTTACACCACTTATATATAGGATATAATAATTATTTTTTTTATCATAATTCAATGATATAATTTTTTAGCCTTATTAGTATTATTTATTAATTTGTCTTAATCCGAGACACATTATATTAAACTAAATTCAACTAATCATATTTAGTTTGCTTAAATTAATTTAGTCCGAAATATCAATTAGAATAATATAAAACTAATTATGAATTAAAATTTCAAATTTGTAGAATAAGTTGAGTTTAATATCAATTAATAATGATATAGAGTGGGATATAAAATAGAATTTAAATTGGTGGAGGAAATTGACTCCAATATCAATTAGAATTGGAATTAACTGATATACCAACGGACCAATTAGAATTAAAATAATAATTAAGAGTAAATAAGTAATTCCAGCAAGTACCAACCGACCAACTACCAAATTCTTAATATTTCGTCTATTATAATATAGTATAGATAAATTGTATTTTTTCCCGAAAATTGTACTATGATTGTATTCCCATGAAAAAGAAAAATAAAAGCTTTTCTATAAATACAACATAAGCTGCAGGTCTGCAGTAAGATGGAAATTCCGGTTAGCTCCGACGAAAAAGCACCAGCCTTTCCTCTAAAACCCCGCATCACCTTGGCCGTCCTTAACTCCTTGATAAATCTTTGTTACAAAAATCATGACAACATGCGTAGAGGCCTTTGGAACTTCTTATGCAAACCCTTACTTACTTCATCGAATCCTAAACCTATAAATGGTGTCATGACTTATGATGTTACGGTTGATCCTACTCGTGACCTTTGGTTCCGTGTTTATGTGCCGACAGCCACCGCAGCTTCTCTTCCAGTTATAATTTACTTCCACGGCGGTGGATTCGTGCTTTTTAGTCCCCATTTAAGGCTTCATGATGATTTTTGCCGTCGTTTAGCTGGGGGAGTTGTGGCTATTGTTGTTTCGGTTAATTATCGATTAGCACCTGAACACAAGTACCCAGCTCAACATGTTGATGGATTCGATGTACTTAAATTTATCGACGGAAAAAAACAGATGTTGCCGGAAAATGCTGATTTGGCTAACTGCTTCCTTGCTGGAGATAGCGCAGGTGGAAATATAGCACACCATGTCGCCAAAACAGTGTGCGAGTCATATTTCGGCGAAAATATCAAGGTAATTGAATAGTTTTATTATGTTTTTTTTTTAAATTTTAAATCATTAAACTATAGATATATGGTTATAAAGTATCTTCTCCGACCATCGGTCACAAATAAGCTGTCACAAATCCGTGATTTTCTTGTACTGTTTAGAGCTTCTGTCATGTTTTCATGTGTGCAGTCCTGTATAGTTCATGTTCTTTATTTTTCAATATTACTTTATTTATCATCATCTTCTAATATATAGTGTGATCATAATACAAGGCTGGTCATATTTACACACACTGCTTGCTCATGAGTTTTAAAAAGGATGGAAAACAAGTAAAAGGTAAGAAAAATAGATTTATTCGAGTTTTTAAAGGGAAAGGAAGCAAGAGGGATGAAACTAAATTTGACATGTTTTTATTTCAAAAATGAGATGAAAATATTTTATCTATTTATCACTTTCCGTGTGGAGCACAGACCAAGAAAATTTGACCTTAAAAATATCGGCCTAGACTTCAGTTAGGCCTAATACACTTAATTACAAGACCCTATATGTATTTTCTATGAACAATTAAGACACTTATATTGCACTATATATAGTTGCCACTGTTTTTAAGCACACAGTAATGCAGAATATACTAAAACTGTAATCTAAACACGGTAAGAGTAACCGGCCCTGTATTCACATATAAAACACTATTAAGTCGCAGATAGTGTTCATTTTGTTACAGTAACAAAAATGTAACAAGATACTAAAATGGTAGATTTTATTTTTATGTCATCATTTTACAAAATGCATGCGTGTGTGTCTGTGTTTTGAAGCATTTATAGTGATATAGCTCTGATCAATATTTTATATCCAAACCAAAGGTAAGAGGACTAGTTGCTATTCAACCATTCTTTGGTGGAGAAGAGCGGACTGAATCGGACAAGAGTATTACGACAAGCCCCAACATTCTGCCTTTGGAGCGGTTAGATCAATTCTGGAGGTCATGGTTACCTGCCCTGGAAGAATGTAACAGAGATCACAAAGCAGTCAATGTCACAGGCCCTGAAGCTGCAGACTTATCAACATTGGGCTTTCCAGCAACAATTGTCTTAGTGGGAGGATTCGATACTTTGCAAGATTGGCAGAAGCGGTACTACAATTGGCTCAAGAATGCAGGAATTAAAGTTGATTTAGTCGAATATCCAAACTCCATTCATTGTTTTTTTCTTCTCACAGAATTGCCAAATTCTCATCAGCTGATAACTGATATTAGGCGATTTGTTCGTGAGCAAGAAAACAATTAGTTTCGATCAGCTGAAATTTAAAGAATAGAATAAAATGACTCTGCGGGATGCATCAATGCTATACGAGGGGATGTAAATGAGCCGAACTAAGCCAAATTTTTAAGTATTCATGTTTTATCTTGTTAAATATATGTTGAACTCGAAATCGAGTTCGAGTCAAAAAATTTATTAGTGTATCGATTGATTATGAAAAAAGATTATTCACAAATATTTTAAAAGAACAACTCAAGAAATATTGTTAAATGTATTGGGTAAAATTTAACACTACGCGCAACAATAAGACAGTTATATAATCAGGATTAAGAAAGAACATGCAATAAACCAAGAAACGAAATAAAATATGAAGACAAAACAACAAGATAAATCCGTATGTGAATTGACAAAGAGAAGCAATAACACTTATCTCTAATAGAAACTTTAATAAATCTGAAAGAACCAATAACAGCCAAGTCGCGTAGCCTTCGAGAAGTCTAGTCTGTTCTTGAAGAGATTATTACCCCACTTACGCTGTGTTGAATTGCAACAATATCACTTTTAGGATAAAACAACACAGAGCACTCTGTTCACATTCACGTAACGTAATGCTCAAAAACGACCCATACCTCAGTTCGCCCAGAAACCTATGCAAAGATCTGAATAATATGGAGGAGGAAAAAAGAGAGAAAAAATAGTTAGGGTTTTCACAAGTATGTGATCTGTATCTTTCTTTTCCAAACGTTTAGTTCTGTATATAATATAAAATAAAACATAACTGAAGATATTACATTAATTAAAATAAATATTCTGACTTAGACAACATTTAATTGAATATTATCAGAATTAGAATTTTAACAGCTCATATCAATATTTGTTAATCAGCAAATACAGATATAGACATATCAGTATTTTCCAGTTAGCAAATCCTGACGACAGACCAGTATTTGCACAATCTGCAAATCTTGATTTTGCCTCAGTCAACAAATTCTGATGAATCAGTATTTACAGTATATCATAGTTTGTAAACACTGAAAAACAAATCCTGATAGCTCCCCTGTTACAGTTTAACACCGACTCAATATTCACATTAAAATAATATCATAAGTTAGTAAATATTTTAATTAAACAAGTAGTAAAATTCCTCGCCCAGGTCGCCTCACGTACGCAAGACGCCGAGACATTAGCCCAATTCGCCCAGGTCGCCTCACATACCCGAGTCGTGGCGTGGCGGCGGCGTGCGCGCGAGGCACACAATAACAACATGCACACCCACATGTCATAGTAATTGTATACTATACTTGCACATGATACTATATAAAGTAATCAACCCCTATTTACCTTATCAATGTGGGATAAACACACATAACTCATTTCAAAATACTAAATATACCTCAATTTCTATATAGATTACACTACAAAAATGACTTAAATCCAAATATGAAAATTTAATTCCTCATATCAAGCAATCAACCTCAAACCAATAGATTTAGGAAATTGTATCAAGAAAATGTCTAAAACAAGTTCAAACAATTCATTTTCTAACAAAATACACAAGTCATGTATTCATAAACTTTTGCTCGCAAACTGCTTCGCATACAAACTCGTTCTCACAATTCATGAATTTTGGCATGAGTTTCACTAATTTCCTTTTTTACAATAAATAAAATATTATCAAATAAAATTAATAAAAACCTTACTTACCAAACAAACAAATTTAAATGTTAAATATTTTAATTTTGATTTAATTACATTAATTTTATCTAAAATAATGATATTAACACACTAATTGAAAACATGAACATAAGTTAACTAAAATAGTAGTACATTTATTATCTAGCATCTATTATAATTTAAATCATATATATTAAAAATCACAAGTTTAATGAAAAAATAATAAAGTAAATAAATAAATAGGTAAATTGATTTGTACATAAATATATACACAAATATTCACTCAATATTGTATCATAAGCGTGTATCATTTAAGAGTATATATAACTAATAATATATATTCTTACTTACGAGCTATATCAACGAGTATGTTCACGAACATTACTCACGAAGCCGTTCACGAACATTTTTGTCGAACTTGTTCACGAACATTTTAGTCGAACATTTCATAATAATAATAAATTATTTAATTAAGTTCTCGAAAACCAAAACTCTCAATGTTTCATCTATTATATAGATTTAGAACTTGTATAATACACAGACTTACTTTAATATTACACGAGTTTTTAATATAATTTGAATTTATTTTTTAATATTATATTATTAATTTTAATTGAATTTGTAGTGTGTTTTAATTGAAAGTCTTTTTATTTGAAATTAAAAAGATAATTTTTATTCAAAAAAAAAAAATTGGATACTTATCAGTAATTATATTATGTTATTAAATAGAATTGCCTGTAGTTTTTAAAAAAAATAAAAAAGATGATATGTTTTACTTAAAAAAATAATTAATTTATATACGAAATAAGTAAGGGTAATTAAGTAAAATATTGAAATTATTAAGTTTGAGTAACTAAGTAATTCAATGATTGACTATCCTAATCAAATTTTCAATATTTCGTTTATTATAATATAGAAAATATAATATATTTTATTCGAAAAGGGTAATTGGATATTTATTAATAATTATAATATTTATTAAATAAAATTATCCGTAATATTTTTGGAAGAAATAAAAAAGATAACATATTTTACATAAAAAAGATAACTGTTTTATATACTAACTAAGTAGTGCTAATTAAGTAAAATACTGAAATCATTAAATTAGGGTAATTAAGTAAAATACTGAAATCTTTAAACAAAGGTGATTAAGTAATTTAATAAAAAACCTTACCAACCAAACTTTCAATATTTCGGCTATTATAATAGAGTATGAATTAATACTAATTAATTATTATTTTAAAATAAAAAAATATCATACAATATTAAAATAAGTCGGTGAATCGCGCGGATTTTAACTTAATAAATCTTATAATTTTACTCTTCTACATATCACAATTCTATAAATATATTGGCTTTACCTTTTGAATTCCTAGTTTCATATATACATGAAATGTGGGATAAGAGCATCTCCAACCGTAGTCACCTCTTAGCTATAATGTCTACGGGTCACCGTGATATTAATATTCGGTAAAATTAGGTCTCTCCAATCATGAGACTTGTTAGCAATATTTATAGATATCATCTATCTCATGTTCTATATTTGTTGATCCTATAGTCATTAGCTAAAATATTTGGATCACATCCATGTCATATTTGTACCATATTCAAACCTATAAGAGCATCTCCAACGCTATTGTAAAAATTGTTAGCTAAAATAATTTGAAATAGTGATTATCTAAAAATTTACTGGACCTATAAGGTTATTTACACCGTTGGAGTTGACTATAATGATTTGCTATATTTTAATAATAATAATATGTTGTTATAATTGCAGGTTGTTATAAATAGAATGTATTATTTGAACATGGTAACAAATTTTGTGTAATTCAACCCAGGTTGTTAGAGGTTCGACAAATATAGTCAACGTAGAGAGATTGACTAAATTTTTAGCCAAAGGGGAATGCACCATTACAGCAAATAATTTTTTACATAATATCTAAAATACATATTTAAAATATGTTTGACACATATTTTTAGGTAAGGGCTCATCCCCATTGGAGATGCTCTAACTATACATACATACATACTTTATTTATATTATATTTAATACATATGGATAAAAATTCTTATTTTATATTTAATATTTTTAGCTTATATAATATTAAGTATAAAAATGTTATTTTCTTATTAACCAAATGTATTAACTATTTTGACATATAATTGCATATTTATAATAAATATGAATAAATCAAGAATCATAAAATATAATATAACTATATATTTTATAATATATAACAGATTTTATCAATTTTTTTTTTCATATTTTAAATGTGTTATATATTTTGAGTTTTAATATTCATTAAAGTGCAATTATATTCAACATATTTTCCTTAAATTTATATTTTATTTATACTTTTATTAGATTAAATATTAAATAAATTTATTTTATCATTTAAAATATGTATATGAGAACATGAAAAATAGAAATAAAATAATATTTTTGAATATATCTAATCGTTATAACTAATACCATTGGAATATATGTACTTACAGATTCAATAAAATTTTAGATAGCCATGATTTGACTAACCATTATAGCTAATGTGGAGATGCTCTAATAGGCCACTATTTAAATATATATTATTTTTACCCCTTCTGATTCTTATATTTTTTAAATATAATTATTAAAATGCAATAATAATAATAATAAGGCACCATTATGTACATTATTAATAAGGTGGAAACCACTATTTTTATGGAACATAATTGTTAGATATTGAATGCAACACATAGGGCGTGAATGTGTTTTGAATATTTTTAACTCTTTTTACAACTATTTGGAATGGTGAAAAAAGCTGTCTGATTTGTAGAGATATTGTGTTTAACAGAATAAACAAAGCATGCACAATAAACACAGTATTTTCAAAACTCACTTAATTTTGTTTAAAATTAAGTATGTCTTGCTATAATTCTGGGTTCTTTGTAAGTAAAAAACTCAGCTTCTTTCTTGAGAGAGTTACAAGAAAATTTAGATCTATTTGTTACTACTAAAACAAAGGACTCGTGTTTACTTTATAGATTAATAAACACAGGTTTACACAGCATGCAATAAGATGTAATAAACCCTACTTTAAGTTATCAATAAAATTTTCCATTTATGGCTTAGTGTATCTTTGCAAATTCGTGTAAGTCTGTGACTTTCCTTTTTCAGTTAATCTTGGCCTTTTATCTTGCACTCTTCAAGCTGTTTTTGTAGACTTTTCAATCTAAGTGATTAGAGCGTTTGTTGATTGATAATCTTGAATATTTAACTTGTATGCATTCTGTACTTGAGGTTCATATCGAGATCTCCAGTTTGTTGTATGGAGAACTGACATATCGATAAGTATAATGACTTATTGAGATCTCTTAGTTCTCTATAAGTGTCTTTGACTTGTCGAGGTCTTTGAGTTCTCTATAAGTGAACTTGGCTTGTCGAGGTCTCCAAAACTCTGCATGTAGAAATGATTTGTCGATATATCTGAGATCTCTATAAGCATTTTGACTTGTCGATATCTCTGAGATCTCTAATGAGAAAATTGACTTGTCAATATTGATAGGTCCCGCGAGTGGGTTCGATAAGCTAGACAGGGGGGGGGGGGTTGAATAGCTTATCACCTTTTTAAAATTTAAGAGCTTGGCTTTTTGAAATTTCTTTTCTCCTCTTTAACGTTAACTACTTGTAAGCAAGCTAGTTAAGTGCGGAAAATAAAGATACGAAAAGAAGATGCACGACACGGTCGATTTATCCTGGTTCGCAGTGGCTAACTCAACAAACGGAGTCCACTCACCCCTACTCCAGTCCCCGAGCTCCTCCCCGAACTCGAGATTTTCTCTACTATAAAGAACCTCCTCTATAGTAGGCGGAGAAACCTTTACAAACTAACCACTATTTAAATGTCTTGGAACGTTACACACAGATAACTTCCTCAAAATAAATAGCAACCCTATTACAAGACTATCTTGGAGCATAATAACCTAGTCACCTCCTCAAGCACTCGTAAATCCTTTTACGTAGCCTTCGTCCTTCTTCTTCTTGGCGGGTCTCGGATCTAGGTCTTAGATCTCGGGTCTTTCCTTTGCCTCACGGTGCAAAGGCTACTAACTCCCTGTTAGTACGCCTAAGACTTGGGTCTTAACACAAGGATCACCTCACTTCACTTCACCTCACTGCAAAGAAAAGAAGACAAGCTACAAGCACATAAGCAAACAAGCAATATATATTTGACAAGAAAATATATATATCGACGCTATTACGCGTTAAACTATTCGGCTTTCGCCACGCTAATACGCGTTACACTAGTGCAGAAACTATATAAAAGTTGGCGTGCGCCACGCTATTACGCGTTAGAGTAGTGCGGAAACTATTATAAAGATTGCCGGGATATATCACGCAAGGGAAAAATCACACAAACAAAATGCAAGACATGTAAATAAATATGAATGCAAGTGTGTGCTCTATTCGGCCAAGGATGAACACGGAACACGTAAGGGCCGAATGAATAATTTATAGGCTCGTTCTTTAAGTCCTTTCAAGAGATAGAATGAAAGGGTCAAGGACTTAAGAATACAAGTCTATACCTTGCTAAATTCACTTGGTAAATAGATCGAAACTATCGAAATGCAACCAATATGCCTAGCAAAACTATTCGACCAAGAATAGTGAAACCGAATGCTTTTCCGTCTCATTTCTTTAAGCCCTTTCAAGAGAAAGTATGAAAGGGTCAAGAACTTAATAATACAAGACTATAGCTAGCTTCGTGCACTTGTTAAAGAAAGAAAAATAAGCAAGAAACGCAAGGCACTAGAGCTTTTGTATTCGGCCGAGTATAACAACTCGTATGGTCGAAAATTTGAACTTGCTTCTTCAAGTTCAAATGGCCTAGTTTGTTATGTTCTTGTTCAAGATAAATCCTCTTGATAATCAAGATTCAAATAACAAAATCAAGACCAAACTTAGACAAGATTTCGGTGTTCAAAAACCAAGAATAAAACCACTTACGGTTTATGCTCGTTTAGGGACGTTGGTTTTAACCGAAAATCGTCTAAATGCCTTTAATCACTTCAAGCTCCTAATCTTGAGTGAAAGGAATTAAAATTCAGTAGATCTTAGCTACTAACTCTTGGTATGTTCCTACTAAGGCTCCAAAACACACTACACGAATAAATCAAGAACAAGTGCGTTTTTATGCTAAAGTTCGCGGAACTTGCACCAAAGTGTATCAAATGGTTGGATCTAACCAGGAAAGGTTCAAGTACACTCAATACACTCAAAATATAGCAATCTTATGACTCTTGACCTTACAAAGGCTCAAGCCCCTAAAAATAGAGTGGACTACAAGAGATACGAGATGGTGAAGCCGAAAAACACACAAAACTAGTCGCAAGAAAAGTCGCCGGAATAACTGGCCGAAGGGTGGCTTTGGCTACAGAATTTTCAAGGCTCAATCAAAGGCATCAAAAAAGTCCAAGAAATGTGCCTAAGAGAGGGGGCCAAATGGGTGTGTGTTTGGGTGAGAAAGGGTGATAAAAACCAAGCTAAAATCAAGTTAAAACATGAAAGAAGGAGGGCTTAAGCTCTAGAAACATTTTTAAAATTTAAGAGCAGAAGAGAGAGTGTTTATAGAGTGGTTTTGTCAGCATAAGGTTGGCTCACCAAGGGATTCGGGAAAGAGGAGGGTTAGGGGTCCTTTTATAGGGTTTTTTAGCTTTAGAATAAAGCTAACACATCTTCCAAGGTAAGGAAAAGTGGGGGTTGGTCCATACAACTAATTTACAGCTGTAGGAATTCAAATTTTCAGGACAAAAGGTGGTTTGACACGTTTTTGTATTATTTAGACAAAGCTGAAAAAGTTCCGCGCGCTTACCGATGACCAAAATTGCGTATTTCACTAAACATCGAAAAATCAATGAAATATTATGAAATTTTAGGGATACTCTAGAAATAATATCTTAGGATCATGTTAAAAATTTCACCTTGAAATAAGTTGACCATCTATGACTTTTAAGCGACCGATAAATCAATTATGTATCATTTTAGGGGTCCCGAAAAAAGTCATGCTAAAATCACGAGAATAATATATGTGAAAGAAAGAAAGATAATAAAGATAAATCCCAATTTTCAAGTCTAAAAGACATTTGGAAGTATTGTTTAGGATTTTTACGAATTTTAAAACAGCCTTCCAGAGCGTTCGGAAAATACATTTGTCTTTACCGACGAGGCAGACAAAAGTTTTGACTTCAAAACTATTAAATAATAATATTTATTATAAAATAATGATTATGAGGTCCAAGGAATAATTATCTTTAAATTTTATATGATTTTATCCAGAGAAATAAGGATTTACGGGTATTTCGGAATAAAATCTGTTTTGGGTCTTTTGGCACTAAAAATTGAACATAAATATTAAATAAATATATTCAATATATTTGAGAGTAAAAAATTTAAGTGTGACATGCTTTTAAATAATTTGATCATTTTTGGTTCATAAAAGCAGTGTTCGAAAGTTCTCGGTTTCTATGCCTTTAGTCGTAAGCCTAGGTTTGTTTGACAAAAATAACCTAATATGGAAGATATCCTTGAGTTGATATATCTATCCCAAGTCATGTCATTTGAAGATGTGTCGGAAAGCATTTTAGTACGGTTTATCCAAAATGACTTAGTTCGACTTGATTCTGGTAAGTGACTCACATAAAACCCTAAAGGAGGATTCTACGTGACCTAGGAATCTAATTTAATTCTCACTTATACTTTTGACAAATCACTAAAACCTAAAGGGTAAAAGAGTTGACCTCTCAATCTTCCCCTTTTTGGTATTTGTCAAAACCTACTAATGAAAATTAAATATGTGTGTGCAAGAACTACTTCCCCTAAGTGTATGCATGATACAAGATACAAATAAAAATATGGAGAGTAGCTTCCCCTAAGTATAAGCACACAAACAAGCAAACACGTAAGCAATCAAATAAGCACGTAAGAAAGAGAAAATTTTAGAAGTTACCCCTTGTGACAAGTGTCGGAACTTATCACTCTGTATGATCCTCTTTCGTACCTAAAAAACAATGTTAGCAAAAGTAATTTTCATTTTTATCCCGTAGAATACTTTCTTCCCCTTTTTGACAAAAGCCAAAAAGTGAGAATTTGGATTGAGGAAGGGAACAAGGGAAGTGGGTTGGTACGTGATTAAATCCTAATTATTACAACCAACACAACACCAATCTCCTTATTACTCCGAACCAGTCAAAACATCCTGAATCTTCACATTTGGGATTGGTTATTAATTACAAATTCGTCAAAACCTATTCTACGAATACATAAAGACCACCCATTTTTACAAGATGAAATAAATTACAAAATGTTAAGTTCGTCTTCAAAATGGTCCAATCTTGATTTGTTTGAACTTGGTTTCTTGATCGAATTTGTTCCAAATTGATTGCAAAAGAATCAATTTTAAAATCTGCATTTGGATATAAGTTGTTAGTATCATATCTTCATTAGGTGCATAATAATTTTTAATAAAATTTTTGAGAAATTTGGATCGAATTATTTCAAGTTTGTTCGAATTTTCCAGAAATTCGAATTTTCTATATTTAAACCCATGATCCATTAAGTTTCTGCAAACATCCATCATTTAACATTGTTAGTACTTTTATAAAATATCTGCAATTATATCTCGAGTATTTAACAATTTATTTCGAATGCAAGAACTATTAAGGCATGCTTTTAATTCGAGATAAAATCTAGCTATAGCATAACTATAAAGAGCCGTAGAGGTTTAAGGATAGTATGCTACACAACCGAGTATGTATTCTACCAAAAATAATTCTAACTACACAATAGTTATTCTATTTTATACAATTCTAAAAAAATGCTAATTTAGCAAGATAAAATTGTAGATTGGTAGCCGATGTGTTTCTTTTGGTCGAGTAGCACTCCATCTTGGAGTTTAAGTCCTGAAACAAGCACAAAGGTATTATTCCTTAAGCAAAAACTTTGCCAAATTTTACACCTAAAAAAAATTGCAACTTAAAATCCATAGCAGAAATCACAAATGTGATAAATTCAATTATGCACAATGAATTTTGGTAAGGGGGAGGGGGCCAGGGTTCAGACTTCACATCATTACCCTACTACATATACACAAGTTAGTAATCTTTCTCAAAGTGACAAATATAACAATTGAACTTAAGTTTGAGACAAGGAATACAAACAGTGCTATAGAGTAGTTCCAAAGCCAAAAGAACAAGCACCAAAGCTGAGATTTCATCCTGCAATAATCATAAATGCAAGTGCTTTTCTACATGTGGTTAGTTCCCCCTTGGAACAGATCAAGGGAGCCTCGCAGGAGCCCCCAGGCAGTTCATAGGATCAGTGGCATGTGTGTGCTTGGATCCTAGTATGCTTATGCAGCAGTTCTAAGTCAATGAACATTAGAAAGATTAAACAATTGCAAAAGAAAGCATACTGCATTAACCAACACAAACCTAAGGCATAGAAACCTACAACCATCCAACTGAAACACAAGCTAAGCATAAAAACAACAAACCAGTTTGCTACTGGTACCCAATCAAGGAAACACTGACAAACTAGACAACTTAACCAACTAGCACAAAACAGATAGTGCTACAAGCAAATGGCATGCAAACATAAACCAACTAATCAACCTAATTATAAGAATCAGAATTGTTTACAGAATCAACTAAAGAAACATTCTCACTAGCCCTAGTGCCATCTCCATTTCCAGCAACATCCTCATCTTTGCCAACTATTTCCATATCAACATTATTGATTTCCTCAATGACAGTAGCAGAAGCAGCTTGAGTAGAGGCAGAGTCAAATTGAATTTGAATAACTTAAGAGAGATTACTCTCCACTGCACTCACTCTACCCATAACTGAGCCCAAGACAGTCATAAGAATGTCAACCCTTCCCAACAACTCAGTAAATTTTTCATTTAAAAGATCATATTTGAGTTTTAAGTCCTTGTAATTCATGTCATTTTCTTCACATTTTCCAGAAAGCTTAACTAGTACATTAAAATATGCAACTAGCTGGGCATGGGTAGGACTGGAAGTGGGGACAACACTTGGTGGAACAACAACAGTAACAGCATGCAAAGCATTTACATAAGAAGGAGCGGGCAAAGCACAAACTGAAGAAGACAAATCATGCAAGGAAACAGGCAAGGCAGGCATGGAAACAGACACAGGAGCAGGCACATCATCATCAATCACAATAGGCATGGCATTCACAGAAGTCTTAGCAGGCACATACTCACAAAACAAAGGAACAGGAGGCAAAGAACCAAACTGAATACTAACAGAAGGAGGCATGGCATTTTCAGGTAAAGGCAAGACAGTCCTAGGAGTCTTATCAGAAATGCTAGGGTTCACATAATGGGGGTGAGCAAGCAAGTCACAGTGGAAGTACTCAAACACATGAGTGAGAAAAAGACCATAAGGCATATAACCATGTTGAGCAGCAGAAATCATTTTTGTCAGGATCACATAAGGCAAGTTAAAATCAACAGATTTTGTAGCAAGTTTGTACATGATTTTAAGCTCTACAAAGTTCACAAACTTGTTTGTGTTTGAAGGATAAAAATCATTTTTGACAATTTCAGCAAGGACTTAAAGTGCTCATAGGTTATACCCTTATCTTTTTGAAAAACATTTTTAGGGACTTCTTTCCCACAGAAAACAGTGAGGAACTTATCAAGTTCATCATTATTGAAGGTGAATGTGGAAGAGACATCAACTGGTGGCAAGCTCAAGATGGAAGAATCAAGTTTGAGAATTTTTCCCAACTTAGCATAATCAATGACAACAGATTTGCCATCAATTTTGGAAGTAAGAAAACAAACTCTGTTTTCCCCATACCCCAACCCCATATTACTATAGAACTCAGTGACAAGTTTTGTTAAGACTCTCCTAGTAAGGTAAAACAACAAGGGTTCCCACTTAGCAACAACAAAAAAGTGAAACAACTCAGACTCTCTATCCAAAATGGCAACTCTACCAGTTAAGATCCTTTCCTTAGCAAATTTCTTTTGGTTATCAGTGGTCATTTTGACTTTCTTAGCTCTCCTAGACCTAGCAGCAAGGGTGCCCTCAGGCATAGACTCAACAGACAAAGAAGAAGAAGGAGAACTGAACAAATTGAGAGTGGTGTCAATTGGTGTTTTGGTCATGGTGTGTAAGGGGTGTGTATTTATAACTAGAAAAGAGAAATGAATGCAGGAGATATGCAGTTAACACAACAATAAACACTCTCTTAAATAGCCAAACACAGCACATAAAATTAGTACATGAACATTGACAAACAATAGAACACAGTAAAAAGTAACCTAGGATTGACAGTTAAAGGATAACACAGTATAGGTAGGTTGATAAGTGGCATTTTATACAACTTAGAGCGTCTTATAACGGCTTAAATTGATGTCTTGAACTCGAGTATTTTGTATATTTAACATGTTTTCGAGTGTTTTTGCATTTCAGGGTATAACTTGTTTAGATAGGAGAATTTTATCAAAATAAGCTAAGGGAAGTGCTTGGAATCAGTCGCGGGGCGTTGTGCGAAGAAATCAGCAAAATCAGAAGCAAACTTAGGAAAATTCCAGAAGGCTTGTAGGCGCCCACCTGGAAGGAGCAGGCGACCGCCTGGTAGTAGGCGCCCGCCTGGAAGAAGGAGGCGGCCGCCTAGGTGCGGGAAATTAGAATCTGGATTTTATAATTCGAGTATAATTGGGCTTCTATTGACGCTGTTTCTTGTGGACTCTTATATAAACCTATTGAGGAGACGTTTTCAACAACAATTAACAAGGAGAGAAGATCAAGAAGACCGTTTTAGCATGCAACAACGAAGAAGAGGAAGCATACGTTTATCTTGTGATTCTTTTAATTCGTTGTCACAGTGGATGCTAGTTTTCTTTACTCTTTGAACCTTAATACTCTTGTGACGTACTTCTTTGTTTATTAAGTATTTTTATTAGTTTATATCATTGTGTTATTATCATGTTATCATATGAACCCATGGTAACGATGAGTTCTATCATGGGCTAATCGTGATCATGGGATCATAGCGGATTTACTATGGATTTCTTTAGTTAATTTTTTAATACCTTGGTATGTGGTGATTGTATGATATCTAGTATAGGTTATGCTTATTCGTCTTATGTGTGTCGCAAACATGTAAGATAGATTGTTAAACTCTTGTGAAGCGACATTGAATCTTGAGATTTAGAACTTGCCATGCTAGCATAGGTTCATGTATTGTATGCATGATTAGTGGGTAACTCTAACCGTTCTACTTGCCCTGTGTAATCATAATGAATAACTTGCACTTAAATCGTTATGTTGTCAAATTCTGTAGACATATAGGGTCTCAACATAATTGATGCCTATTCATCTTCTATCTTAATTGTGGATGCTTAGTAGAATGGTATTCGTACAACGAAAGTTGGCGTTTATCAGTTTCGTGTTGTTCGATTAATATCATCACCATTACATGCTAAGAATAATAACAATAACTATTGAATGAAGCAGTAATGAAGTTATGGTCTCATGTGTGTACAATATTGATAATTTAAGTGTTTAATTCTCGTAGTTAATATTAGTTAATCAATCTTAATTGTTATTATCTTGACATTAAAGAGTAATCATACATTGGTGAGTAAGTGTTAATTAAATATATTTAATCAGAGTCTCTGTGGGAACGAACTAGAAATCATTATATACTACTTGCGAACGCGTATACTTGCGTGATTTATTTAGCGCGTGCTTTGTGCCTAACACGTTTTTGGCATCGCTGCCGGGGACTCGATGTTAATTTGTTTAGTTTATGTACTTGCCATCAGTGGTCATTAAGATTCATTGATTAAGACTTGTTACTTACTGCTTCCGATTGTGTTTCAGGTACCCTAGCGAGCATTTATGCAAACACGTTCTCGCACCCGCAAGAGAAATCTAAATACAGCTGAGGAGACAGATACAACTCTTGACTTTCCGGAGAAGATAGTTTTTGAAGATTCGGATAAAGAGAATGAAAAGAAAGAACCCGTAACAATGGGTGATCGTATAGTTCAAGCTAATCCAGCTTTTATGGACTTTTCTCGGCCTAAAATTGATGACATTCAGTCAAGCATCATTCATCCGGCTATTCAGGCCAATACTTTTGAAATCAAGCCGGGTACTATTCAGATGGTGCGAAATTCTGTTTCTTTCGGAGGTGCTGCGACTGAAGATCCCAACATGCATATCAGGAATTTTGTCGAGATCTGTAGTACTTTCAAATATAATGGTGTTACTGATGAGGCTATCAAGCTGAGGCTTTTCCCATTCTCTCTGAGGGACAAAGCTAAGGACTGGTTACATTCTTTACCAGCTGGATCCATCACTACTTGGGAAGATCTCGCATAAAAGTTTCTGGTGAAGTTCTATCCAATGGACAAGACTGCAGCTATGAGGAGTGCTCTTACTCAGTTTGCGCAGCAACAAGGAGAATCTATGTAAGAAGCTTGGGAGCGCTACAAGGAGATGTTGAGAAAGTTTCCACATCATGGTATGTCTGACTGGATGGTGATCACTGGTTTCTACAATGGTTTAGGGGCCCATCTAGGCCCATGCTCGATGCAGCTTCTGGAGGCGCTTTGTGGGCCAAAAGGTATACTGAGGCTTATAGTCTCATTGAAACTATGGCTGCAAATGAGTATCAAAACCCAACTAAAGGATGATGCCTGGGAAGGTAGCAGGTATTCTGGAAGTTGATGCAGCTACAGCTATTGCAGCGCAGCTCCAAGCGCTGTCTATGAAGGTTGATTTTTTAGCCAACTATGGAGTAAATCAAATAGCTATTGTCTGTGAGCTTTGTACAGGCTCTCATGCTACGGATCAGTGTTCTCTTGTTAATGAATCTGTTCAGTATGTGAACAATTTTCAAAGATCGCAGTAGCCTGTGCCCGCTACTTATCATCCTAATAACAGAAATCATCTCAATTTCAGTTGGAGCAATAATCAGAATGCTATTCAGCAACCATATCAGCAAGCTGCAAGTAAACAGTTTAATCCACCTGGATTCCAGCAACCTCATCAAAATGCTCAAAGGCAATCATATCCTCAACAGGGAGGTGCTGCTCCACCTTCTAGTGCTGATTTCGAGGAGTTAAAGCTGTTGTGCAAAAGTCGGGCGGTTTCTATCAAGACCTTGGAAAATCAAATTGGACAAATAGCTAATGCCTTGCTCAATCGTCAACCTGGAACACTTCCCAACGATACTGAAGTGCCAGGCAGGAAGGAAGCTAAAGAGCAAGTCAAAGCTGTCACCTTAAGGTCTGGAAAAATTGCTGATGCTGAAAAAGCAAAAGATGAAGAAGCTAAAGTTGTAGGTGAAGAAGAGAAGCAAAAGGAGAAAGAGGGGGAACCAAGGAAGACTACTGTTTAACACACTCTGCCTGAGGGTAATACAGGGGAGAAACAACTCTATCCACCACTACCTTTTCCTAAGAGATTGCAAAAACAAAAGCTGGACAAGCAATTTGGTAAGTTTCTGGAGGTGTTCAAGAAACTTTACATCAACATACCTTTTGCTGAGGCTCTGGAGCAAATGCCTAATTATGCGAAATTCATGAAAGGTATTCTTTCAAGGAAAGTGAAACTGGATGATCTTGATACCGTTGCTCTGACGGAAGAGTGCAGGTTCGTGCTGCAGTAAAAGTTACCTCCAAAGCTTAAGGATCCAGGTAGCTTCACCATTCCTTACACCATTGGCAAGTTGTCATTTGACAAGTGCCTTTGTAATTTTGGAGCAAGCATCAATCTGATGCCGTTGTCTATCTTCAAAAAGCTGAATTTACCTGATCCAAAGCCCACCTACATGTCTCTACAATTGGTTGATTGTTCTATTACATACCCACGAGGCATCGTGGAGGACGTGCTAGTAAAAGTGGACAAGCTCATCTTTCCTGCAGACTTTGTCATTCTGGATTTCGAGGAAGATAAGAAGATTCCCATAATCTTGGGAAGACCTTTCTTGGGTACAGGCCGTACCTTGATAGATGTGCAAAAAGGTGAACTTACTATGATGGTGCAAGATCAGGATGTGACATTCAATGTGTTCATTGTAATGAAATTCCCTACAAAAGATGAGGAGTGTTTCAAGATGGATTTGGTTGATTCTGTAGTTATTTCATAACTTGATCATGTGCTAAGGTCTGATGCCTTAGAAAAAGCCTTATTGGGGGAATTTGACAGTGATGATGAGGAAGGCAATGAGCAGTTACAATATCTAAATGCTTTTCCTTGGAAACGAAAGCTAGACATGCCATTTGAATCTCTTGGAAATACTGATCTCAAGAATACTGAGGGAAAGCTCAAACCATCTATTAAGGAAGCACCTACTTTGGAGCTTAAACCACTGCTTGCACACTTGAGGTATGCTTTTTTTAGGTGATGCATCTACTTTACCTGTTGTTATTGTATCTGACCTTTCAGGTAGTGATGAGGACAAGCTCTTGAGGATTTTGAGAGAATTCAAATCGGCCATCGGATGGACTATAGCAGATATAAAAGGTGTTAGATATATTTGATAATGTCATGGCTAATATGATTTATGTTTAGTTTTCAGATCTCACTTTAACAGGATATATCAGTACTTACTGGAAGTCAGGACTTAAGGATATCAGTACTTATATTATCAGGAGATAATCATCAGAAGATGGATATCAGAACTTAAGTGCTGAAGTATGTTCAGATAAGGATAGTAGCTGATTAAAGGAAAGAAGATCGAGATAAACATAAGAAGAGATATGCATGAAGAAGGAGTTCTATGAAGAATAGAATACTTGGAAGAAAAGATATCTGATTGATATATTTTAGGAAGCAGAATTATATTCCATATCAATTAGCGATTATCTTGTAACTGTGTAGTATATAAACACAGACATAGGGTTTACACTATAAGTGTTATCATATTCGAGAAGATTATTCATTATAACCCTAGCAGCTCTCGTGATATTTGTTCATCACTGAGAGGTAACAGTTCCATACTGTAACAGAGTTTATTGTTTCAATAAAGTTTGTTTTCTGTTACTTGAAATATTAAAAGTTCGATTTGATTGTATTTTACACTGTATTCACCCCCTCTACAGTATGTGTGACCTAACAAGTGGTATCAGAGACTATCTGTAAATGCACATACAGTTAAAGATTCAAATACAATCATGTCTGACACAGAAACTCCAACTAAGCCTACCAAAACTAAAGAACCACCAAAGACACAAATTCATAGTCGGTATGAGACCATCAGAGTTCCCATACTGAGATCATCTGAATATCCCATATGGAATGTGAGGATGACCATGTTCTTGGAAGCAACAGATCCAGAATATCTTGATAGAATCAAGGAAGGGCCTCACAAACCAACCAAGCTCGCTGTTGCAGTTGCAGGTGAAGCAGCAAAGACCGTACCAAAGGAGAAGAGTGATTATACTGCTGAAGATATAGCATCAATTGCTAAGGATGCTAAGGTACGACACTTACTGCATAGTGCCATTGATAATGTAATGTCAAACAGGGTAATTAACTGCAAGACTGCTAAGGAGATATGGGATGCTCTGGAAACAAGGTGTCAGGGAACTGATACAATTAAGAAGAACAGGAAGACAATACTCACTCAAGAGTATGAACACTTTGACTCAAAGGCTAATGAGTCATTGACTGATTTATATGATAGATTTGTCAAACTCTTGAATGATTTGTCATTGGTTGATAAGGAGTATGATCTTGAAGATTTAAACCTTAAATTCCTGTTAGCTCTTCCTGAATGCTGGGATTTGAAGGCAACAACAATAAGAGACAACTACAATCTTGATGAAACAACTCTTGATGAAATTTATGGAATGCTCAAGACTCATGAACTTGAGATGGAACAAAGAAGCAAGAGGAAAGGAGGAAAGTCAAGGACAGTTGCTCTTAAGGCTGAAGAAGAATCCCCCAAAGCAGCTACCTCAAGGAAAGACAAGGGTAAAGCTCTTTTCACAAAGTCTGATACTGAGTCATCAAGTTCTGAAAGTGATAATGACTCAGATTCTGAAAGCTTGCCTGAGACTGATGCTGATGAGGAGATGATGAAGCTGTGTGCTCTTATGGTGAAAGGGATCACAAAGATTGCATACAGAAAGTTCAGGAAGGGAAAGAAGTTTTCCAGGAAAGGCACAAGTTCTGATAAGAAAAATTTCAGAAGATCTGAGGGCAGAGGAGGAAAGTCTGACAGAGGAGATTATACCAATGTCAAATGCTATAACTGTGGTGAGAAAGGCCACATATCTCCTGATTGCAAGAAAGTGAAGGGTGACAAAGGCAAGGCTCTTGTCACAAAGAAGAAAAGCTGGACAGACACCTCAGACTCTGAAAGTGAGGAGAACTATGCTTTGATGGCAAATGCTGATAAAGAAAGTGCTGAGAGCAGTTCTAAAGCTGCTGAAACAAAGGTACCTCAGACTACTTATGTTTTTCATACTGATGATATTAATGAGTTGAGAAGATATCTTAAAACCATGTTTGTTAGTTATAGAGATCAAACTTTAACATGTGAAAGATTAACTTCTGAAAATCTTGCCTTTAAGAAAAGAAATGATTTCTTAGAAAAAGAGTTAGTTATGTTCCATCAAACTCAGAAGGATAGAGATGATGCTTTTTATGTTAGGGATGAAGTGCTAAAAATGAATGAATCTCTAAAAACTGAGTTAGAAAAGGAAATAGAGATTATCAGGACTTGGACTAACTCTGGCAGAACAACTCAAAATTTGCTAAGTAGTGAAAATTGGAAAGAGGGCTTAGGTTATGGAGAGGATAAGAATGATAAAGGAACTGTAGAAATTAAGCCTGTTGTTAAGCAAAAGCCAAAGTTAAAACCTGTTAAGTTTGTAACTGTAAAGTCTGATAATGAGAAATCAGAAGTTAAAGTGGAATTAACTTCTGACAAACTAAAACAGGAAAAGATAGCTGAAGTAAACATAGGCTTAATGACTAAGAAGCAGCTTAAGCATAAGCTGAAAGATGTTAAGAATGCAAACAAGGTAAAATCACCTAGGAAAAATAGGAATAGAAAGGAAGGTGTGAATAAAAGCAATAATTATAAACCTGTTCCTGATGCTCCTAGGAAAACATGTCATAACTGTGGAAGTTCTAACCATCTGGCTTCTTTTTGCAGGAAGAATAAGAACATTAACTCCTTACCTTCAAAATCAGGAGTTAAGAGTCAGTCTGTTAGATACAAACCACAAAATCCTTGTTTTCATTGTGGTAGTTTATGGCATTCCATTTATACTTGTAAGGAATATCATAGTTTGTACTACGATCATTATCAAATAAAACCTTCTTTGAAGAAAGTTTCCATTGTTCCTTCTAGTATAAATTCTGATTCAAAGTCTGATAGTGTAAGTTCTGATAAGAAAAATGTTAACATAAACTCTGATGTTAAATCCGCTGCAAATGTTAACAAACTTGATAAGGCCAAAGGATCCAAGCAAGTATGGGTCCTTAAAACTAATCATTAGTGGTCTTTGTGATTGCAGGGCAACAGGAAAAATATTCTAGTTCTGGACAGTGGATGTTCAGGACATATGACTGGAAATAAAGCCCTGCTATCAGACTTTGTGGAGAAAGCTGGCCCAAATGTTTCTTATGGAGATGGCAACATTGGAAAAACATTGGGATATGGCAATATCAATCTTGGGAATGTCATCATTAAAGAAGTAGCTCTGGTCTCAGGACTTAAATAAAATTTGCTGAGTATAAGTCAAATCTGTGACAGAGGTTATCATGTTGATTTATTTGAAGAACACTGTGAAGTTGTGAGTAAATCCAAAGGCAAAGTTGTTCTGAAAGGATACAGGCGTGGTAACATTTATGAAGCTAAGCTTTCAACAAATACTGATGGTTCTGCAATCTGTCTGATGAGTAGAGCATCAATTGAAGAAAGCTGGAATTGGCACAAGAAACTCTCTTATTTAAATTTCAACAATATAAATGAGCTGGTCAAGAAAGATCTTGTGAGAGGACTGCCAAAGTCAGTATTTTCTCCTGATGGCCTTTGTGATTCTTGTCAGAAGGCCAAACAAAGAAAATCTTCATTCAAGAGCAAGACTGAATCATCAATTCTTGAGCCTTATCATCTATTACATGTTGATCTATTTGGTCCAGTGAATGTCATGTCTATTGCAAAGAAGAAATATGCATTGGTCATAGTGGATGAGTTCACTAGATACACATGGGTGTATTTCTTGCACACAAAAAGTGAAACTACATCTATCTTGATTGATCATGTTAAACAACTGGATAAAGTGGTCAAAGACTCTGTGAAAATAATAAGGAGTGATAATGGCACTGAGTTCAAGAATTTGATAATGGAAGAGTTCTGCAAAAACCATGGAATTAAGCAGGAATTTTCTGCTCCTGGAACTCCACAACAAAATAGAGTTGTTGAAAGGAAGAATAGAACTTTCATTGAAGCTGCACGTACAATGCTTGAAGAAGCAAAGCTTCCAACCTATTTCTGGGCTGAAGCTGTGCAGACTGCTTGTTTTACTCAAAATGCAACACTCATTAACAAACAAGGAAAAACACCATATGAGATGGTGAAGAAAAAGAAGCCAAATCTGAAGTACTTTCATGTATTTGGATGCAAGTGTTTTGTTCTTAAGAATCATCCTGAACAGCTATCAAGATTTGATCTAAAAGCTGATGAAGGAATCTTTGTTGGATATCCACTTTCCATAAAAGCCTTCAGAGTCTATAATTTGAGAACAAGAGTGATCATGGAATCTATCAATGTCTCTTTTGATGAAAAGAATATTACTGGTCTTGAAGATTTTATTGATCATGATCAGCTGAGATTTGAAAATGAAGACTCAAGTCCTGATACTGTAAACTCTGATGGATTAAACTCTGATGTTATTGAAACTGTGGTGACTACGCCAAAGGAAGATGCACCTATGCAGGGGGAGCATACTCAAGAACATACCACATCTCAAGAAGCATCAGAACATACATCTGGCTCTTCAAGTTCTGATTCGTCAAGTTCTGACAAGCCAAGTTCTAATAGTTCTGAAAATCTAAATTCTGAAGAATCCAACTCAGAGAGCATAGTTTCAGGGGGAACATCAGAAAATGAAAATGAAGACAGCATGGATCATGGGGGAGCATCCAGTTCTAGAGAAAACCTTCCATCTGTAAGGAAGTGGACTAAATCATATACACCTGATTTGATAATTGGAAATCCTGATGCAGGTGTCAGAACTAGAACATGTACTTCAAACGAATGTCTTTACAATTCTTTTCTCTCTCAGACTGAGCCAAAAAAAGTGGAAGAAGCTCTTCAAGATGCTGATTGGGTGCAAACAATGCAGGAAGAGTTAAATGAATTTGAAAGAAACAAAGTCTGGACCCTAGTGCCAAGACCAAAGAATAGATCTGTTGTTGGTACAAAGTGGGTGTTCAGAAACAAAACTGACAGTGATGGCATAATTACAAGGAATAAGGCAAGGCTGGTTGCAAAAGGATATTCTCAACAAGAGGGAATTGATTATGATGAAACATTTGCACCAGTTGCTAGGTTAGAAGCCATAAGGATATTTTTGGCTTATGCTGCTCACAAAAAGTTTACTGTCTTTCAAATGGATGTGAAAAGTGCTTTTCTCAATGGAGAATTGGAGGAGGAAGTATATGTTGAACAACCTCCAGGCTTTGTAGATTCCAAACATCCAGATTATGTCTACAGGCTTGATAAAGCACTTTATGGACTTAAGCAAGCTCCTAGAGCATGGTATGAGACTTTAGCTCAGTTTCTTCTGGAAAGTGGATTCAACAGAGGAACAATAGACAAAACACTGTTCTACCTCAACCATGGAAAGGACTTACTTTTGGTCCAGATTTATGTTGATGATATCATTTTTGGGTCTACAAATGACAGACTTTGCAAGAAGTTTGCCAAACTGATGCAGTCAAGGTATCAGATGAGTATGATGGGGGAAATTAGCTATTTTCTGGGCCTTCAAGTCAAGCAAAATGAAGAAGGCACTTTTATTTGTCAAACTAAGTACACCAGAAACTTGCTGAAGAAATTTGGAATGCAAGATTGTTCAAGTGCATCCACTCCCATGGCCACTGCAACAAAACTGGATAAGGATACTGGTAAATCAGTAGATAATACTGATTACAGAGGTATAATTGGTTCTCTACTCTATCTAACTGCTAGTAGACCTGATATCATGTATGCTACCTGTCTTTGTGCAAGATTTCAAGCAGATCCCAGAGAACCTCACTTAACAGCTGTGAAAAGAATTTTTAAATATCTTAAGGGAACAGCTGATCTGGGATTATGGTATCCCAGAGAATCAGATTTTAAACTAATAGGTTACTCAGATGCAGATTTTGCAGGTTGCAAAATTGACAGGAAAAGCACAAGTGGAAGCTGCCAATTTCTTGGAGGCAGATTGGTTTCTTGGTTTAGCAAGAAACAAAAGTCAATTTCCACATCAACTGTAAAAGCAGAATATATTGCTGCAGGAAGCTGTTGTGCACAGATTCTTTGGATGAAGAATCAGTTACTGGATTATGGGTTAACATACTTCAAAATCCCTATTTACTGTGATAATCAAAGTGCTATTGCTATGACAGGTAATCCAGTTCAACACTCAATGACCAAGCACATCAGCATCAGGTACCACTTCATCAGGGAACATGTGGATGAAGGTACAGTGGAAATGCACTTTGTTCCAACAGATCAACAACGAGCAGATATCTTCACAAAACCATTGTGTGAAGCTACTTTTATAAGATTGGTAAATGAACTTGGAATGGTTTCAGGTTCTTTCTCTAAATCTGCTTAGTTTTGTTCTGATGCATCAGACTTTATGATCAGTATTTACAGAATTTAATCTCTTTGTGTATTCTGTGCTTAATTGAAAAATGTGTTTAAGTACTGACTATTGTCTGATATATGTTTCTAAACTCTGATAGTGATATGTCTGTTTAGGTAACTATTCAATCCTATGAGGATCACTGTGCGAGATGCTGACCTAGTAGTCTTCAATAAACAAGGGATCCCATGTAAGAAGTAATTATTTCTGTGGAAATCTATTGACACAAGCATATTCTGATAACTGAGCTTAGTTGAGTTTACTTTGTCTATCTTATTATTAAGTCATAAACTAGAATAATGCTACTCATCTGTTAAGTTCTGATGCTAGTAAATTTGTTAAATGTACTAAGTGCTGATAAACCTCACTTATCAAAAGAAAAAGCAAAAGAATCAAGGATTAAAAATCAGGTACTCCTTTGAGATCTAGAGTAAAAATGTGGAAGGGAAGACCCAAGTGCATTGCTGGTATTAAGTAATATGCATCAGAAAAGCAAATAAAATATTTTTTTGGTGACTTTTCACACTCTATGATTACTGGAGAAATACTCTGATAATAGCATAAATTCTGATAAGCAGTCGTGACTCACTTACACTGAGAAGCCACTGTAAAATGGAATTTAAAAAGATGCATAAAATTAGCACAAAATAGTTGAGGTGGACTCAAGCATGAACTCATTCAACAGTAGGTTTCAGAATAATGACAGCTCTTTAGCAAAGTTTTAGTTATGCCTTATTTCTAAGATGTACTGAAGTGAATCAAACTTTACTCCTTGTCTGATATTTAGCTTAATGCACACACTAAACACTCCATATGAATGATGAAAATCACTGTGGTGATCTATGTTGTTTTAGATGAACAGTCATTGTGTCACATTGCACAAATTTCTGAGGACAAGTTCTGATTACATGTTCTGATGAATAAGTTCTGAAGAGTTTAAATCAGAATTTGTGTGATGACTTACTAAGATAGGCATTCATTTTTCGAGTTAAGAAATTATGTTCTGATGACCGTTATGTTCTGATATAAGTCTAAGTTCTGATATTAAAGCCTGATTCTTTGCTTGACTTATTTGTGGATAAAATTTAGAAACAGCCTCAGTTTAAACCTGAATATGTTGAAGTGGAAGATTAACAGTCACTATATTTAGGGATAGTGGTACTCGTACATGAACAGTCAACTTTTACTTGTTTCTTGTGCGCATTAAACCATGTTTTCCCTTTTCAATGAATGTTTTTCTTTTTCCAAGTCTGGGGAGACGAGGTAGAATTAATTCCACCTGTCAGCATTAAATTTCTTTGCGTCTCCTGGCATTCTCTTGCCTATATAAGCAACCACTTCACATCAGCCTTCCCATCAAATCTTTTATCACAAACTCATCCTCATACTTTTTCTATCAAAAACACCATGATCAGATACAATATGTTTTTGAACTACGAAACCTTCAACATTGAGCTGAGCTGTGCCGATTGGCAGCAGGAATGGCACGTCACTGCCATTCCTGATGAGATATGGGACTCTGTTCCCCAGGAGGTACTCACCCACCTCATGTTCTTCTATATGGATTACCATCGCCATCTGGAGCGATTGGAGGAGGAAAGGCTGGAAGCTCTCCGCCAGCAAGAGCGAATCATACGACTCGCTATTCTGTTTGTCGAGAGTAGGAAGAAGAAATGATTTATTTTCTTCTTCCTGTTTTTCTTCATCATCAGCCTTGCCCTGCTTCTTGAGCTAGGACAAAGGCTGTTGACGTTAGGTTTAGCAGCTTAGGGAAATCTTGTACAAGTTCTGATGTAATTTAAATTTCATGAATGTATTCTCTTGATATATTAATGAAATTTGTTTTTGTTTCAAGATCTTGTCTCTGAGATATTTTGTAATGCATTGATAAATCCTGATATATATTCATATTCTGATGACCATATAAATTCTGTTTTAACTTAAGTTCTAATTTTATTTTATCAGTACTTGCTCATCTGATTTATTATGGTCATTTTCACTTGAATTTTTTTTCAGAATATTGATTTTGCAGTGATAAATAATTAAATAAGTGGGAACGGTTTCAATTTTGAATTAAAACTGTTTCACCTTGATTAATGGAATAACTGGGTAAGTGGAACGGTTTTTTCTTGAAAAACTGCAAGTGGGTAAGTAATGATTACTGTTTTCTCGAGCCCAGTAACTATCCGTTATTACTGCATGTCTGACAGGTGTCCAACGGTTACATTTTTTTTAAGGTATAAGTAAGACAGAGAGAGAATTTTTTTTAATCTTTTATTCCCTTTCACACTTTTTCTCTCTATTTGCTTTTACTCTCTTACTTCTTCTAACGTTGGTTTTTCATATAGACATTCTATCAAACACCTAACAGGCACTTACACATCTCGATTAATTTCATGGCACCAAAGGATTTAATCATTGATGGAGCTAAATTTGTTCCAAACAATTATGCTGCTATTCTTGATAATGCTGAAGCTCCATCTGAATTGCATTTTGTGCAAGATCTTCTTGCACATAGTGAAATCGGGTATGCATTGACCCAGCCTTCAGTCTTTTTGAGCCAACAAGTTCTGACATTTTGGCGGACTGGGCACTTTGATAATGGTGGTACACATGGCACTCCCAGTATTGTTTTCGAAGTGGGTGATTCTTCATATGCAGTCACTCCTGGTACAATACGTAAGGCTCTACATCTCCCAGAAGGATGTACCTTTTCAATTCCAGAGGAATCAGCTCTTCAGGAGTTAATGGCCAGTTTGGGGTGTGAACAGAGTTTGGCAAAGCTTGGGCAGTTGAAACAGGCTCATATCAGGAGGGAATGGAGCTTCTTCTTCGACTGCTGTTATTCCCAGTGGACTAACAATGAGATTTACAAAAGAGGGGTTGAATGTAAATCTCAAAACTTTTTCAAGTTTTGAGCAGTTTCTAAGGCTAAGTGTTTTTGTGAGCAAATGTGTGTGAATTGTTTGAAGCTAATGCAAACAGATATATATTCAAACACAAATGTAAAGAACATAAAGAACTTAAAAACTTTTCTGGTGGATTTGTTGTTCCACCAGAGATGTGTTATTTCAGAAAATCTGTGATTCAAAGATTTAAATCACAGCTGCTTCCTTATACAAACTATATGATTTTCTCTCTAGATTTTTCTTAAACAGCTCTGGAAAATTCATGTCTAATTACTAGCTGCTACTTGGTTTATATATCACCAAGTTTACAAGTGAAGACAAAACTGTAAAATACAATTAAAAAGGCTTTTCACATGTTTCTTCTTCATTTCTCTATCCAATGCAATTTAGGCTTAGCTGTTAATCTTTGAATACTTCCTTGTTTGCACCAGAATGGAAATGCTGCATTTTCTTGATTCCTCCTAGAGGCTTCCACATTCCAGTTTGTCTCTGTCAACCCATATGCCTCTGTCAGCTTATAAATTGTCACTATCAACTGCTAATGAACTAAGCATCCGTTGAAGCTTTCATCCATTGATGCCTTATCCGTTGAGGCTTTATTCGTTAAAGCTTTATCCATTGATGCATTAGCAGTTGAAGTCTTTATCCGTTGAAGCACTTATCCGTTGATGGATATTATCCGTTGAAGCTTTAGAGACATCCGTTGAAGCTTTGTTTCTTATCCGTTGAAGGTCTTCAATATCAGTTGATACTTCTTCACTTATACAAAATTACAAGGCATGAAATATTTACAATTAGCCCTCCTATTTGCATATCCACTAGTAGTCAACATGACTGATAATTTCCTACAACATCTAAGAATTACAACTTGAATCCAGAAAATGAAATGTGCTACAAAACTAAACTTATTGCTAAGTAAAGCTACTCCTTCAACGGATAGCCAAGATGGTCTTATCCGTTGAGGCTACAAATACTAGATTTCTACTTAAGTGTTTTGTTTAACTTATCATCAAACTAATACACATATTCCTAACAATCTCCCCCTATTTATGTCTACTAGAACTGTAGGCATAAATTTGGGTTTAGCTTGATGATAACAAAACACTTGAAAAATATATTAACTGTAATAAAGCAGAAATTCAAAAGTGCTGCAAAAATGTGTATGCTGAGATGGAATTGAAGAATTACATTGTTTCCAAGGGTGCTCCTTTAGCCTGAGCAGATTAATTTCTTTTCCTTTGATCCCTTGTTTTCTTTCCTAACCTCCTGTCATTCTCCTCTATTTGAAGTTGAAGTTGTCTGTAGAACTCAGCTTCATCTTCTTCATTGATGTCCAACTTAGATTGCATATCCTTGAGAGTTTCATTATTGGCAATCTTGAGCTGATCTTCAAGTCTGAAAAATCTTCTGACTCCTTTGTTGTCTCTGAACTCCATCAACCAATGAGGTGATTTGTGAACTGTAATTCCTCTTTCTTGAATGAGTAATGTTCTAGGCAAGGCATTGGGCTCCCACCAAGTTTTCCTTATGTTGGCAATCTTGTTGAGAATCTCAGTCTTGGCAGTCCTGGTAAAGCCAGAATCCCTTTGTATGGCTGAGTAGACTCTAACCAAGGTAGAGTAGCCTTCATTCAGAATCCTGTAGAGAGGCCAAGTTTTTTCCCCACTTCCTTTGTATTTGAACAATAGTCTTTCTGGTAGCTGTCTGTAGGCAGCTATTCCCCTTACTTCCTCCAGCTCATCCAGATAGAGTTCAATTTCTAAAAATTCTTTTATGTCACAAATGTGAACATAATCATCCTTAGAGGCTTGTGGCTTAGGCTTAGGCTTCTGAGTGAATTTGATTGAGGTTTTAGGAGGTGTTGATTTGATTCTTCTTTTCTGCTTCTTTGATGTGGAGAAGAGGTTAAGAAAGTGGGCAATTTGATGGTGTCCCAATCAATTGGTTCCTCCTTAGGAATGATTGTTTTACCATGAATGTTTATGAAGGGGTCAGGCACAATGGGTTCAGGAATAGAAGGTAGTGGTTTGGATTTTGATTGGGTTTCTTCAGTCTCATCTACCATCTTTCTCTTTGCATTGGCCTTCTTTCTATTCCCTTTCTGTCATTCCTCTCTTTCCTTACTTCTTTCTTCCATATCATTATCAACCATGTCCCCCATACCTTCATCTTCACTTTTGTCTTTAATTTCTTTCTTTTCTTTAGCTTGACTTGACTTTAGCTGTTTTTCAAGCTTTGCTTGTGCTCTTTTGTCAGCCTTTAGCTTTTTGGCTTCTTCCTTCAACCTTCTGGTTTCTTCCCTCTTGACTATTGAGAATTTGGTTCCACCTTTGTGCTATGCTTCACAGATTGTGATTTAGAAGTTGTAGAACCAAAAATTTGTTGCATCTTTTCATCAATTTTCCTCCTTTGCTCTTTGACTTGCAATTCAGCTGCTGCTATCTGGATTAGATCAATTCCATCAAGCTTTCCTTTGATTTGAATAGGGGAGAAGTGGTGATGGCAGGAACTAGCACTTGAGATATTTGAACTGTTGTTGATGGCTCTCCTTCCCCTTCCCCTTTATTCTCCCCCTTTTTGTTATCATCAAGGGTAGGGGTTAAGCCTTGTGCTTTGGCCAGCTGCATGAGAAGATCTGTCTGAGTTTGTTGATTCTGAAGAATGGTGACCATAGAGTCTTCAATGATCTGAACTCTGTCTTCCAACCTGGCCAGCCTCTTGTCAGCATCAGATGCTTTCCTCAGTCTCCCCAACAAATCTTGCATAGTACCATAAGGCATGACTGAATCCATCTTCTCAGCATTATAGGATTTCAGATCAGCAATGTCCTGCTTGAGTTCATCCACACTTAGATTCTGTTTGAAATGCTGCAACTGCAAGAGATGCAGAGATTCTAGATGAGCTTGAAGAATTGCCTTGGTACCAGCATCTGTAGTCTCCTGAAGGGCCTTCTGAATAGTCATTACTTGCCTGACCAAAGTTACACCAAACTCTCCTGGTGTAGATGCCTTTGCCCATGCCCAATCAGGTAGATCTGGAACAGACTTGGGCCTGCTTCTCCCCCTAAGTTCATGCTCTCATCCAAAGAATTAGAGTCATCATCATTAGAATTTACTCCAAATTCTTCAGATGGCTCACCAGCTTGAGAAGGTAGCCTGTTAACAGCAGCTTTGTCTCTGAGAAGAGATTCTGAAGTGTGTACAATGTTTAAAGTCTGTTCTGCCTCCACATTGCCCTGAGCAGCCAATAATTGATAGGCTGGAACAGGGTGAGTAAAAGTGTCAGCATCCAAGGAAATGTTATCAATTACAGCTTTGTAATGTTGCTGAAATTGTCTTTCCTTTTCTGCATCATCCACTATCATTGACTCACTAGCAATGGCTGGATCCACCCTTATAGCTTCTGTACCTGCCTTTCTCTCATTTTCTCTATTTTCTTGCATCAGGGACTCCCCCTGGCTCACACACACCCTCACACCCTCACCCTCACCTTCTAAGGTGGCACTCCCCACACTCACTTTTACCATGCTGGAAGAAATAGCATGCATATGATGACTCCCAAGCTCTCCTTTTGCCTGGCAGCAACCCAGCCTCTCACTCAAATTATCACTCCCTTCCCTCAAACCTAAGAGTGATTGTACAGTAACCATGTCCTCTACAGTTGGAAGTGTTTCTGTTATATGTGTAGAGACCATCAACGGATAGGGAGTATCCGTTGAAGTGGAAACTGATGGTATCAACGGATAATTGTTGTTAAGCTTATCTGTCGAAGAACAACCACTTGTCAATGAATGAGAGATATCCGTTGAAGAAGGAAAAGATGTAGATATTGAAAGTGACATAATTGTTGAATCTGTGTGAATTGATTTTAAGTGAGGTGACACAGATTCTTCAACTATATCTGAAAGAATTGGCTGATGATCCAACAAATCATATAAAAGATGATGATCATCAGGTTTTGAGTGGGGCTCCTCCCTGAGTTTTAATGAGGGAGAATCAGGAAGTGATGTGAATATCATATCCATATCCAGAGAGGGTGATGGAGAGTGTGATGATTGATGTATTTCTATTATGAGAGAATGGGGCTGTGACTCCACATTTACTGGAGTCACATCAAGCTGAATTTGAGAAGGCAAAGATACAGGTGGATGTATCTGTGCTGTGTGTGCCCCCTGTGTGGAAACTAGGGTCTTGGCCTTCTTCTTCCTTGAAAAGGCTTTGATTGGTGAATGTGTGGGTTCAGTGTCCCTCCCTCTTTTGTTCTGTGTCCCTGGTTGGGGACTATTTTCAATAGTTGCACCCTTTTGGGAGGATGCAACTAGGGATGTGTTTGACTCCTTTTGAACCACCACAGTCTTTTGAGAGACTGTGGCTTGGCTGGCTGGGGTACCACTCACCTCTCCCACCTTATCCTGGGGGGTTTCTTGATGTTCACCCCTCCCCTCGCCACTCACACCCTGTTCACTCCCTTCAGAGTTTATGGTAGTTGTTACAACTGTTGTCTGTTGAGAGACAACAGAGGTGGTTTTCTTTGACTTGTGTTTTGAAATTTTAGTTTTGGTGGTTTTGGTAGGAACCTGTTTGGACAAAGACATAGATTCTATTACCACACTGAAAGGCAAAGAAACAATGGGGTTGGAAACAGTAGGAGTTATAGAAGTGTTTACCTCACTTACCTGTGGTGCATTCATGATTGGCAAATATACCAATGGCACCTGGCTGTTGAGGTTCATTCTCAAAAGGTCTGCAAGGACCCTTTTCTCTTGTGCCCAGCATTTGAGTTTATTGTTTTCATTAGATATAACCAATCCTTCAGCAACATGGTTAGCCAATAACATAAAGAATCTAGCATAGTAGATGTTATGTGGTCTATTAGCTTTGTTACCTAATCTGGAACCTAATTCTAGCATGACATAGTTGCTAAAATTAAAGTACCTATCAGAAACTAGCATATAGAGCATATTAACAAGAGATGAAGTTATGGCATCAAAATTGCTAATCTTCCCAGAGAAAACCTTGATAAAGGCATCTCTAAGAAAACTCCATTCTTTCCTAAGGCCCTTCCTTCTAATACTACCTAAACTAGCAGAATCAAAAGCATAGCCTATGGAATCTAACATAGCAGATACATCTTTATCAGTGTGGGGTGTCATGACATTATTCTCAGGCAACTTAAAGCAAGACTGAATATCATCACAGTTAATGCAATAATCCTTTCCTTTGAGAGAGAAGGCAATAGTCATATATGTGGAGTTGAACTCTGCAGTTGTCCAAATCTCCTCAATTACCTCACAGTAGATGGTTGGAGCTTCCAGCATTGCATAGCTTAGTTTGCAGTTTTTGATGAAGTCCATCATCTTGTGATAATCAGAAAGGGCTTCATTCTTTTCAACCAAGGCTACGGAATTATTCTTTTCATAAACAAATCCAGATTGAGACATAATTTTGACTACTGGTGCCATTGTTGTGAGTGGAGGTTGCAGAGAAAAACTTGAGAATTTTGGGAGAGAAGGAGAATAAAAATTGCAAGAAAGCGTAAAGTGAAAATAAGAATTCAATGGGCTTTTTTACTTTCTTGAATTAAAACGTAAATAAAATGATTAAATGATACTTTTAAACAAATTACAGCCGTTTAAGAATAAAGAAAATTGTAGAAATTCTGAAAACTGCCTTTAATACAAATACATACAACAGTGTATATCTGTATCAACGGTTAAGGAAAAGAATCAACGGCTGTGACTCACTTACAGTAACTGATGTGACACTTCAACGGATAAGGTAAATAGTTATCCGTTGATGATCAACACTATTTTATCCGTTGAAGGATAAAATTACCAGAAATGTATTTGTCTTTCAACGGATAATGAACATCCGTTGATAGAACAATTTTGGCTTTCAACGGATAGGGAATATCCGTTGATAGGATAAGTCTTACTTAAAGCCAACTTTGTTCTTGCAGTAAATTCATTTCAGGCTTCAAGGCAGATTATGTAGAGGACATAAATTTATGAATAATTAAGCATACCTAGCTCACTTACTAATCTTGTGAATGTTGATTCATCAAGTGGCTTGGTAAATATATCTGCAATCTGCTTTTCACTTGGAACAAAATGAAGTTCCACTGTACCTTTCATCACATGTTCCCTAATGAAGTGGTACTTGATGTCAATGTGCTTGGTTCTTGAGTGCTGCACTGGATTTTCAGTAATGGCAATGGCACTTGTGTTGTCACAGAATATAGGAATTTTGTCAACAGTTAGTCCATAGTCAAATAGTTGATTCCTCATCCATAGCATCTGTGTACAGCAACTACCAGAAGCAATGTACTCAGCTTCAGCTATTGATGTAGAAACAAAATTTTGCTTCTTGCTGAACCATGACACAAGCTTGTTCCCTAGAAATTGACAGGTGCCAGTTGTGCTTTTCCTGTCTATTTGGCAGCCTGCATAATCTGCATCTGAGTAGCCAATTAGATCAAAACCAGACTCTCTAGGGTACCAAATTCCTAGATTTGGAGTCCCTTTGAGATATCTGAAGATTCTTTTAATAGCCACTAAGTGAGATTCTTTAGGGTCAGCTTGAAATCTAGCACAGAGACATGTAGAAAACATTATATCAGGTATACTAGCAGTTAAATATAAAAGTGAGCCAACCATGCCTCTATAACTTGAAATGTCCACAGACTTTTCAGCCTTGTTTAATTCAAGCTTGGTGGCAGTGGCCATGGGAGTTTTTGCAGGTGAACAGTCCATTAAGTCAAACTTCTTTAAAAGATCATAAATATATTTAGTTTGACTAATAAAAATTCCACCACTAACTTGTTTAAATTGTAAACTAAGAAAATAGGTTAGCTCTCCCATCATGCTCATTTCATATTTACTTTGCATTAACTTAGCAAACTTTTTACAAAGCTTATCATCTGTAGATCCAAATATAATATCATCTACATAAATTTGAACAAGTATTGTAGAGCCATTAACATTTCTAAAGAAGAGAGTTTTGTCAACAGTACCTCTTGTGAAGTGATTATCTAGAAGGAATTTTGACAAAGTCTCATACCAGGCTTTAGGTGCTTGCTTTGGTCCATAGAGTGCTTTCAACAGATAATACACATAGTCTGGAAAGTTTGGATCTTCAAACACTGGAGGTTGGCTTACATAAACTTCTTCCTCCAATTCCCCATTTAGAAATGCACTCTTGACATCCATTTGATAGACTTTGAAATTGGCATGGGCTGCATAGGCTAGAAAGATTCTGATGGCTTCAAGTCTGGCAACTGAAGCAAATGTCTCATCAAAATCTATTCCTTCTTGTTGAGAATAGCCTTTAGCAACCAATCTGGCTTTATTCCTTATGACAATGCCATTTTCATCCATCTTGTTTCTGAATACCCATTTTGTGTCAATAGAACTCTTGTTCTTTGGCTTGGGTACCAGCTTCCATACTTTGTTCCTCTCAAATTGGTTTAG
Source organism: Apium graveolens (assembly GCF_009905375.1). NCBI lineage: Eukaryota > Viridiplantae > Streptophyta > Magnoliopsida > Apiales > Apiaceae > Apium > Apium graveolens. The sequence continues at coordinate 169,356,294 of NC_133656.1, forward strand.
CTCCTCTTGCATTGCTAAAATCCAATCTGGATCCAATAGAGCTTCTTCCACTCTCTTAGGTTCCTCCTGTGATAGAAAGCTACTATACAGACATTCATCTTGAGTAGCCCTTCTAGTTTGCACTTTAGATGTAGCATCACCAATGATCAGTTCAAAAGGGTGATTCTTGGTCCATTTCCTTTGAGGTGGTAGATTAGCTCTAGATGATGTTGCCTCAGTATTGTCATGATATGAGATAGAATGTTGATTGGTTGACACTCCCCCTGAGTTGCTGATCCTTTGAAAGGAATTGGGAGCTCTATCAACTGATGAAGTGAATTGATTATCCGTTGACAGACTGTGATCAACAGATGCTTCATTATGAACTTCAACGGATGATGCACTTTGTCTTTCAACGGATGCTGCATGGCTTCTTTCAACGGAAGCTGAATTATGACTTTCAACGGATGCAGCATTCTGTGTATTATCCAAAGGCAGATTTTGAATTCTTCTTGAGATGCCTTCTTCATCATTCTCATCTTCACTATCATCACAATATATCTCAAAATTATCAAATTTGAGTCCTTCATGATGTCCCTCATCTGTTAGTCCATCAATCTTTTTATCATCAAACACAACATGCACAGATTCCATGACAATGTTGGTTCTTAGATTGTAGACCCTCTATGATTTTCTAGCAGAATAACCAACAAATATTCCTTCATCAGCCTTTGCATCAAACTTCCCTTTGTGATCAGATTGATTCCTTAAGATGTAGCATTTGCAACCAAAGACATGCAAAAAGTTTAAAGTTGGTTTTCTTCTCTTGAATAATTGATAGGGAGTCATGCCTTTTGCCTGATTGATTAGAGAAATATTCTGAGGGTAAAATGCACAGTTAACAGCCTCAGCCCAAAAGGAAGTTGGGAGTTTTGACTCTTCAAGCATTGTCCTTGCATCTTCAATTAGTGATCTGTTCTTCCTTTCCACCACACCATTTTGTTATGGGGTCCTTGGAGCTGAGAACTCATGCATGATCCCATTTTCTTCACAGAACAACTTCATGGTTGAATTCTTGAACTCAGTTCCATTGTCACTCCTAATATTCCTTACTTTGAAATCAGGATGATTGTTGACTTGCTTGATATGATTGATAATGATTTCACTAGCTTCATCCTTTGATCCAAGAAAATAAATCCATGAAAACTTTGAGAAATCATCTACAATCACTAGGCAATATCTTTTCCTTGAAATTGATAATACATTGACTGGTCCAAAAAGATCCATGTGTAGCAGTTGTAATGGTTCATCAATTGCAGATTCAAGCTTCTTACTGAATGATACTTTCTTTTGCTTTCCTTTCTGACAAGCATCACATAGTCCATCCCTTGTGAATTCAACTAGAGGCATTCCTCTAACTAGGTCCTTTTTGACTAGGTCATTCATTGTCTTGAAATTCAAGTGGGACAGCTTCTTGTGCCATAGCCAACTTTCAACTGGATTTGTTTTGCTGAGAAGACAAGTAATGGATTCTGCATCTGTAGAGTTGAAGTCAGCTAAGTACACATTCCCTTTTCTAACTCCAGTTAGAACCACTTTATTGTCCTTCTTACTTGTGACAATACAGGCTTCAGAATTGAAGGAAACAGTATTCCCTCTGTCACATAGTTGACTGATGCTCAATAAATTGTGTTTGAGACCATCAACCAATGCAACTTCATCAATGATGACATTTTCTTTTGAAATCAATCCATATCCCATAGTGAATCCTTTGCTGTCATCTCCAAAGGTTATGCTAGGGCCAACTCTCTCCTTAAACTCTGTGAGCAGGGTGAAATCTCCTGTCATGTGTCTTGAACAGCCACTGTCCAAGTACCATAGATTCCTTCTTTTTCCCTGCACACAACAAAATCAATCAAGTTGATTTTGGTACCCAAGTTTCCTTGGGTCCAGCCTTGTTAGTCTTTTTCCTAGACTTCATTCCTCCTGCATCTTTTGACTTAGGTAACTTTGGGTCAACCTTGATCTCAGATGTGGTTGGTTGAAGTGTAGGGTTAGTCACAGAATCATTTAGCACATTTGATTGAATTTGATAAGGCATAGATTGTGCAAACATGTTATTCCACATAGACATATTGTATGGCATTTGAGGCATACTAAATGCAGTAAAATAAGGATTATTAATGTATGGCATGTTTGCAAAATGTGCATGTGGATTCTGGTGAGATATAACAGGCATAGCATGCAGAGATGACATAGACATGTTAGGCATGGAGGGATTTGAAGGCATGGGAGCATTTTTAACAGATTTGCAATTATCAGATAGGTGATTAACACTTTTACAATGCACACAGCTTTTTCTAGGAGCATACCTATCAGGTATGTAATTGTTATGTTTATTAATCCCTACCTTCCCATTTCTTTTAGATTTTCTTTTAGTTTCCTTCTTATCCTCAACCAACTTAAGCCTATTTTTCAGCTGATCTAAAGTCATGTGTCCTATATTCACCTTACTGGCATCTTTGGATGTGCTAGCTCCTTCTTTGACAAAGTTCTTGAAAGTTGAATCATCCTTCTTATTGAGATTTTTATTTTTAAAATTACTTGCCTGTTTTAATTGATGAGCCTTCAACGGATGCTCTTTTTCTTCCTTCAACGGATAACTTTCATCATCCGTTGATTCCACATCCGTTGACAATCAATCAATTAATTCTAACTCCTTTTTGTTTTTCTTCCAGGCATCCTCACAGAATGATTCAATTCCCTGAACCTTGGCAATCTGAACACTAACATCCCTAGATGTTTTCCAGGCCTTGATTACCTCTTGCTCACTTTCTAACTGTTTAGAAAGAATTTCTACTTTCTTAACAGCTTCTTCTAGTTCACTCTCAACAGTCAAGAATTTAAGTTTAATCTTTTCAAGCTCAATTACCTGATCCTCTAACACAGCATTCCTATCACTTAAGAACACATTATTCTCTTTGATCCTAGTGTTTTCTTTAGCTAGTGATTTAAGGGAAACACGCAAATGATATAATTCATTGGACATATCATTTATGGCTTCATTGCATTCATTTTTAGAAAGCTGAGAGAGATCAGTAGCAATTACCTGGTTACTTGATGAACTAGTTTCATTTTCATCAGAATTAGCCATCAGGGCTAGGTTGACATATTCCATATCATCATCTTCATTGACTCCATCTGCTGCCCAATCATCTTGAGTGAGAAAAGCTCTTTCCTTTTGATTGAGCAAATCAAAATACTTCTTTTTGTAATCAACTTGCTCAAATTTCTTCTTATCAGAGGTTGGCTTCCTACACTCACTTGCAAAGTGTCCACTAATGCCACAGTTATAACATTTGAACTTGGATTTGTCCACCATGTTTTTGTTTGGCTTAGTGAATTTTGTATTTTTCCTAAACTTCATCTTTGCAAACCTCCTGGACAGAAAAGCTAGATGTTCATCAACATCATCAGAGTCATCCTGACTGGAATTGTCTTCATCCTCAGCTACTTGCTCTTTACCCTTGCTTGATTCTGATTTGCTTGGCCAATTTTAAGACTTGGCATTGTCTTCTCCTCATTCCTGGCTCCAACCTACTCACTGTCAGCTACAAGTGCAACTGATCCTCCTTTTCTCTTTCCCTTTTCCAACAGCTCATCTTGCTCCATCTCAAGTTCATATGTATTCAAAATTCCATATAATCTTTCAAGTGTGAAGTCCTTATAATC